>NC_068998.1:45861294-45861898 GCF_001194135.2 Octopus bimaculoides
ATATATATATATATATATATATATATATATATATATATATATACATATATACATACATACATACATTTCAACACATATATTTATTTATATATGTGTACGTATATTTGTGCGTATGTATGTGTACATGCGCACATGCGAGTGAGTGGCCATGTGCGTGTGTGCGTGAGTGCTCGCGCGCATGTGTGTGCGTATGTGCTTGTTCACCTCAGTCTAGATAGGCAAGGAAGTTATGAGATCGAATTTCTAGAAGCAATATTCTCAGAGCGACCTTTCAGACTCTGGTGATATCCGTTTCCGGGTACGCTACAGGCAATCAGCCCACCCATCCACCCGGATGTATCCACCCATATTCTCTATCCTCTCAAATTACACTTATGCCATGTTTTAAGGCCAAGAATTTTGTAATCGCCAACACCTCGGCATCATGTTTATGTAATTGTTACACACACACACACGCACTAACGCAACCTGCACATGAACTCACACATATGTACATATACATACATATACACATACATATATATATATATGTGTGTGTGCGTGTATATGTATATATATATATGTATATATATATATATATATATATATATATATATATATATAT
>NC_068998.1:45862905-45865213 GCF_001194135.2 Octopus bimaculoides
CTAGTCCTCTCTCCTAAAATTTCAGGCCTTGTACCTATAGTAGAAAGGATTATCATTATTATTAAAAAGGCGGCGTGCTGGCAGAATCGTTAACACACCGGGCAAAGTGTTTAGCGGTATTTCGCTCGTTGGTAAGTTCTGAGTTCAAATTCTGCCGAGGTCGATTTTGCCTTTCATCCTTTCGGGGACGATAAATTAAGTACAATTGAAACACTAGGGTCGATGTAATCGATTTATCCCTTCTCCTAAAATGGCTGCTTTTGTGACAAAATTTGAAACCATTATTATTATTATTATTATTTGATATAAAAATAACTAAAATAATTGAAATATTGGCGTTTGACACAGGCGACCTCAATTTTCAAATGACTCTTATTTTATCGACTCCGATAGGAAGAAATGTGTTGTCCATTGCATCAGCTTTATCAATTAGTCTTCATAACCAGGATCCTTCAAGTCTCACAATCTGTGAGACATTCCGCTTTTGTCAAGAGAATTTATTATTAGAATTTCTCAATTGAGATGGCGAAGTTGTCGATTGGTTGACCAGGGCATCCGTATGAGAAGCGTTACAAAACAAATCTCAGGTCACGTGGTAATTCGAAAATAAACCCGGGACACACCAAGCATGGGCGTTACCGTCAGAAAATGAAAAAGAAAGAAAACCAAACCTTGATCTTTTTAACTTTAACCATCCAAAATCACCTTCTCATTCATCTCTTTTGTATTATATATACATACACACACACACACACACACACACACATATACACGCACACACTTACAAACACAAACACATATATAGAAATATATATTTAGCATTTACAAACACCCATACAAATGCACATGCATATAGATATATTATATATATGTATGTGCATATATATATTATATACATACATTCATACATTCATTCATACATACATATGTGTGTGTGTGTGTGTGTGTGATATTATACATATTATTATTATTATTGAGTGAGAGAGCAGTGCATGCCATCAAAGTGACACTGGTTTACCAGGCACATGTATCACAACCATGTGCGCACGACATAGGTAGAGAGCAGTGCATGATCACGCCAACATGGAATAACAAAACAAAAAAGATGGTATGGGCACACGCCAGAAAAGGTCACAGAAAATGAGAAAGCAACCATACTTTGGGATATGCCAATACACACACATAGAGAAATTAAGGCCAATAGTCCGGATATAGTTATCAGAGATCACCAAGACATCGATGTATCAATACTAACAGGTAGCAGTGTTTCTCTAAAAGAAACGGAAAAACTTTCAAAATACAAAGATCTAGAAATAGAGATAACTCAAATGTGGAGTCTAAAAACAGAAACAATTCCTGTCACAGAAGGCGCATTTGGTATGATAAAAAAAATTAAAACAAAAATACATAACAAACACACCATCTATCTATCTGTTTATCTACCTATCTTCCAATCAATCTGTCTATCTATCTGTCTATCTACCGTTTTATTTATCTCTATCTATCTATCTATATTCTTTAGTGCACCTCACTTTCCTCCCCCCTCTAATTTCGTACATGTTCTTCCGCCTCGTTCCATTTCACGTGATTGTTTACGTTCTCATTGGACATCAAAACAGGAAGAATATATCAAAATGAAGTGAAAGAACAACGACCACAACAGCAACAACAACAACAACAATATTGATAACAATAAAAGGTTCTCGCTGAACAGGAAATCAGAGGACATAAATGTATAACATATTTCAAACAAACAGAAGTTATTTTGAAATATGGAAACAAATTTCTCTCTTCCTCTCCTTCTCTTTTCCTCTCCATCTCACTTTCTCTCTCTCTCTCTCTCTCTCTCTCTCTCTCTCTCTCTCTCTCTCTCTCTCTCTCTCTATCTATCTATCTGTATACGTATGTATATATATATATATATATATATATATATATATATATGTTTGTGTGTGTGTGTGTGTCTATGATTTGGCATATACCTACATATATATATACTCGCTCACACATACATATACATATATATGTGTGTGTATCTGTCTACCTCTCTCTCTCTCAATATGCCTACACACATACACACAGAAATACATACATGCATACGTACACAGACACGCACGCACGCACACGCACACACACACACACACACACATATATATATATATATATATATATATATATATCTTAGCGATGGAAGCTGTATTAATACCGAATGACAATCTTTGTTTCCTACTCAACGTAGATGTATTATTAGAACGCCTAGCCGAATACCGCCGTATCCACTTTGAGAGTTCCTTTCATATAGACGTAC
>NC_068998.1:45865233-45869428 GCF_001194135.2 Octopus bimaculoides
TATATATATATATATCATTAGAAGATAAAAACCATCTGTCATGGATGCCGGACCTGCCATGTCGTCTGATTTCATCGTACTGCGCTTCCTCGGTGTCAGACGTCCGCTAACCGCCCACTAGTAAACTCTCACTGCCAAAGGTAAATAAAATTAGTTACTTTTCGGTCACTGATGCCGCAAATAGCCAGCAGGCTTATTAAAAGTAAATATTAGCGACGGAAGCAGAATTAATACTAAATTGTAAACTATGTTTTCTATTTAAGTGCTGTCACGTGATTTCAGCGTACCGTGTTTCCTCTATTGCAGGCGTCGTTTGTTGTATACTGGCCAGATCTCACTGCCGAAGATATTTAGAATCCCAAATAGCCAGCAGACTTATGGAAAAGACAAATATTAGTGATGGAAGCAGTATTAATACCGAATGGTAAGCTGTCTATCATACTTAACTAGGATCTCTTTTCCTTTATAGGTGACAGGGACAATCAAGCGTTTGTCCATTTTTTTTTTCAACGTTTTAATGAGATTTAAACCGTCAACGCAAGAGGAAATTCTTTTCATTCATTTCTTTCTTTCTCTCTTTTTAAACGTTAAGAAAATATAACCTTTCAAATATTTCTATATCCGACATATTATATGTATGTGCGTGTGTGTGTTATGTGTGTGTATATGATATACATACATATTCATATATGTGTGTGTGTGCACATATGTATATATATATATGTGTGTGTGTATGCATATATATATATATAAATTGTAAATCCAAAAAATAACAACAAAACTACAAAGGAGTCCGCGGTACACGTGTTTCAAGCTTTATATGTGTATAATATAATATGCGGAATCCTTTGTAGTTTTGTTGTTATTTTTGGGATTTACAATTTATTCTTTCACCGCAACCACTAGCTGGAATACACAGGTGCTTACAATTGTCAAGTATTACCTCTAAATTTCAATTTACCTATATATATATACATATATATATATATATATATATATGCATACACACACATATATACATATATATATTGTTTGCAAACAACTTGCAGATACCAGTGATACCATTTGAAAGCTCCGTATAACTGCAGGTTTATGAGGTCATCAGGAGAGAATGCGCACGGTTTCGAGGCCTTCCTCTCGGCGGCATTATTGCGTACTCCTTCCAGCCCCTCACTGAGATGATACCTCACTTGCTAGATACTAGATCAACAGACCAAAAGGCTTCACTCAATATTTTTCTGTCCATTGCTCATCCCTTTTTAACAAAATCCAGTGTCTTGCCTTCTCCACTATAGCTTGGATATCGCTCATGGTTTATTTGCATTTTACAATGAGTTAGGCTTAAAGACGGTAACCACAGCCTAATACTGCTTCCAAGGAATTCTCTACATCCAACTTCGATTGGATAATATTCTGCTTTCCAGCCTGAGTCTTCACACTCTTCGTATGTTTATAAACACACTCGAAGGTATGTTTATAAGGGGTAATCATTCGAGTCCGAGCGGCGTTCATGGTGAACTGTTATCTCGACCAGATTTATGTTGATCTTTTTCTCACTCCAGACGACAGTATCTAGTTTCTTCTTAACTGGAATGGGGCAAGAATCGTTGGCACCGTAGAAAATCTGCAGCTACCTCCAAACAGCCGTTCCAGTTTTTCTCGTTCATAGGAACTTTCTTCTTCAAACAGCTCCGCTGTTTCGAACGAACGAAGTTGATGAGAACTATGGCTGATTTCCTCTATAATTTCTTGTCACTGTTGATTAGAGCAGTTTGTTCTTTATGGCAGGGGTTTTCAAACTTTTTTACTTGCGGACCCCTTTATATTTCAGGCTTTACCTTAGGGACCCCTTTATAAACGCTTATGAAATTTATACATAAATATTTGCTTAAAATAACATATATTTTTACATTTATTTATTTAACTGTATTTAACAAATAGGTTTATTGTCAATTAAAAGATTTCGATTAAAAAACATATATAAAATCAAATTGCCCATAAAAAGCATTTGCTGTCTACGGACCCCCTGTCTTGTCCTTGCGGACCACAGTTTGAAAACCCCTGCTTTGTGGTATAGAAGAGAACCTTAAGAACCAGAGTGTGCCTCTCTAGGTATATCTATCTAACGCCAGTGAACAATTGGAAAGAGTGAGTTTCAGTGTTCCTTCTTTCCCGCATCTGCATTTATCACTCTTTGAAACGATCCATCTCACCAAGTTTGTCGGGAACGGCAGCACAGGATGAACGAATCAAACAACTTAGTCGTGATGAATTCCATTTCCATATTTCGTCCCAACTAATTTTTCTCTCAATTCTGTTCTCCTTCCATCGTGTCATCTGTCCTTGTTAAGAGCGTTGAATCAAGCGAAGCTCGTCTTCTGGCCTCTGCTCTCTACCCTCTACTCGCTGCTTCCCTTGCTTGACTTTGTTACACACAACCAGTCTGCGTCCACTTTGCAACGTACTTGAAAATGTCCTGAAAGGATGTGAGCCAAACCCAAGTCCCATCCGATCACTTTTCGCGGCTTCTACAGTGTCTCGGCGTTTAACTGAAGACAGGATGCCATCTGTTTCTCCTTCTGCTTTCCACTTACTAACTTATATTTTTACATTTGGCGCATCACGGCTTATTTATTTCTTTATCCTTCGACACTCTCATCGTCATCTCTGCTCGTATGTTCCCAATCTTATAAATTTCGACAATTGACGTCAGCGGTAATTGCAATATAGCCCCTTTTTGCGATAAAGAGCCGAGGTAGATTTAGCCATTTCCTAATGAACACATTGCACTTTTGCTCAGTGATTTGAGCTCTTGATAATACCACTCCGTATACTCCTTTCTACTCTAAGCACAAGGCCCGAAATATTGGGGGAGGGGGCCAGTCGATTAGATCGGCTCCAGTACGCAACTGGTTACTTAATTTAATGACTCGGGAGGATGAAAGGCAGAGTCGACCTCTGGAAAGAAACCGATAGAATAAGTACTAGGCTCCAAAAAAAAAAAAAGTCATTGGGTTGATTTGTTCGACTAAAACCCTTCAAGACGGTACCCCAGCATGGCCGCAGTCAAATGACTGAAACAAGTAAAAGACCCTCCATTCCCAAATAAAGAAATTCTATCCTCCAATGCGGTGTTGAGCATTCACTTTCATCGTTAGACGTTTACTCCCAACTTTGACCCTCCATAAATTCAAAATTTTATTTTGAAATTGTTGGGAGCAACTGTGTTCGAAGACTCATAAAGTTGCCGTTGAATGCTCGAAATGAAGAGTAGATTGGCAGCCGACAACTGATGAAAGGTCGTTTCCTGTGTTACTTGTCCTGTTTTCCATTTTTTCTGTGCGTATTTAACACGTTCGTTTTCGTAGTTCAAGTTGTTTATATGTATATAGATAGATAGATAGATAGATAGATAGATAGATAGATAGATAGATAGATAGATAGATAGAGATATATATATACCTATATTATTTATATCTATACACACGCATACATACATATTTAAACATGCGGGTGTGTATATATCTTTCTATGTACGCGTGCATATGTGCATGTGTGTATATGTACGTATATATCTATATGTATGTGTGTATGTGTATATACACACACACACACATACACACACGTATATGTATATGTATACAATCGCATTTATTATTGAAAATACACCCACGCTGTAATATAAATAATATGTGTGTTAAAAGTTTGTTGTTCCTAATTCCCAATTTAGCCAATTATAAATTGACAGAACGACAGTTAATATCTCCGGTCCATCCCAGATCGTCAACGCTCCGTGACCTTCACGTCGACAACATTGCACCATCTGTAGAAAACATTACACCGCAATGTTGTATTTACAACTTGAAAGGATTCGACTGTAAAGAAATTCACAACAGATTTCTATTATAACATTTCAAGTTGAAGGATTGTCTTGTTTACAATAGGTAACCATTCCCTTAAAACACAATAGACACATACACACACACAAACACACACACACACACACACACACACACACATACATATACATACATACTCATATACGTATGAATGTAAATGTCAGTGCATATATGTATATGTATATATATAAATTTTATATGTACAGTAATATATATATATGTATACCTATGTAATGTATGTGTGTATGTATACACACACACACACGCGGATATATATATATATATATATATATATA
>NC_068998.1:45869682-45870517 GCF_001194135.2 Octopus bimaculoides
ATGAGTCCGTGTGTGTGTAGATGCACACACCTTTGTATATTAACTCACAAACATAAATATATCTAGAGCAGAAATTAGATCTGTTGACATCTAAGAAAGTGTGTGTCACACACACACACATACACACCCTCTCTTTCTCTCTCATACGCACACACAACACCCATACACACACACACCCTCTCTCTCTCTCTCTCTTTCTCCCTCACACACACACGACCACACACACACATACATACACATTCACATGGCCTTGCAGAAACACATACACACACATATATGCAAAACACATTCACTCTCATGCACACACACACACACACACACACACACATCAGTCCTGTCATGTCAAAGAAATCATAAGAACAATACATGGTGGTCACCTGATGGACCGACCCCCAGAAACTGTGAGCCGACGAAGAAAAGCCTTTATGACTCAGCACTCCTTTTCACCAAATGACGGTTTACAAGAATCCTTAACTTATCGTGTTTTGAAGTCAAAGAACATGTTTATTTAACTGAAATCCAAAACTAATTTTCTTCTATGATTTATTAATCCACACTTTCTTACACTATCCTACGCATGATGTATCCCCGTTTTACATATCTGCATTGACTAATACCCCCTGGGTCTTACCAAAAAGGACGAGGGCTTTATAAGGAAATTTAATAGGAGATGCTTGGTACATCGTCAGCCAGGTTTCGGCTACATAAATTGAAATCCCGTCAGACATATAATACCTGAGTTAAATATATTTTTCTAAAAAAGCACATGACCCCTCAATATTTCTAGCACCACCGCCACCACCCAAAGCACTGTCCCCTACTTATAATGTAATCT
>NC_068998.1:45870682-45876110 GCF_001194135.2 Octopus bimaculoides
TTTTCTAAAAAAGCACATGACCCCTCAATATTTCTAGCACCACCGCCACCACCCAAAGCACTGTCCCCTACTTATAATGTAATCTCGTCAGAAATATAGTACCTGAGTTAAATATACTGTTTCTAAAAAAGCACATGACCCCTCAATATTTCTAGCACCACCGCCACCACCCAAAGCACTGTCCCCTACTTATAATGTAATCCCGTCAGACATATAGTACCTGGTTGAAATATCATGTCTTGAGAAAAATCATGCCTACCGCCACCCACCCAACCTAAATGTCCAACACTCCCCCATAACATCCTAACATTTGCAGCTGCTTTGTGAGCTTATAACCTTCCCATCCTTCCCAAAGGATGTGGTGGTGGGGGATGTCACTACTGCTCTATGTTGTCACGACCTGCTGGAAAGAACAACCGACTCTCCCGTAAATCACACTATATTGTATAAATGTATTACTGGTTATTGATTACACTGTCTCAAACACACTTGGTGGTCACTGCTGAAATGCTTTTGGTCGGACTTGACTTGGTTCATTAAAACCACCACCACCACCACAACAACAACTATAACAGCATGGTATTATATCTACACGGCGCACGCCGGGCGAAATGCTTAGCAGTATTTCGTCTGCTTTTACGTTCTCAGTAGTGGAGGCGCAATGGCCCAGTGGTTAGGGCAGCGGACTCGCGGTCATAGGATCACGATGAATATCCCCGAGAACTACGTTAAGGGTACACGTGTCTGTGGAGTGCTCAGCCACTTGCACGTTAATTTCACGAGCAGGCTGTTCCGTTGATCGGATCGACTGGAACCCTCGACGTCGTAAGCGACGGAGTGCCAACAACAACAACAACAACAGCCCAATAGAAGAATAAGCGGTCAATCTTTTGAGAAGCAAAGAAAACAGCCTAGATTCGTGAACAGCGGTGAAAAGTCGTCGATGAGTTATGCTGCTCGTGGCCGAAGCTGGCAACCGCAGAGATTCACAGATTGCCAACTTATTCGGATGGGCTCATTCATGTTGAGGGCCGTGAAAGAAGTGGGGACCACTACCGGAGATAGTCAGATGTCATCAGAACGGCCATATTTGTGCAGCAAAACCGGACGTCATCAATGACATCCACAGAAAGTCGTTGAAGGCCTTTAGTGAGCTGTTCAACATGGCGAAGTCAGATACGTGAGCAAAGAGGACATCAGATACAAGTCTAACGTGGAAAGACGAGAGAGTGAGAGAGAGGGAGAGAGAGAGAGAGAGAGATAAAGACAGACAGACAGAAAGGCAGGCAGACAAGCAGGTAGACAGACAGAGAGAAAGAGAGAGAAGTGAAAGAAAGAAAGAAACAAAGAAACAAACTAAAAACTCCATGTGAGGCAAGAGCTGCAAGATTCGTGTGAACACATCATCTCTGCATCTTCCCCCACGCCCATTCGACATCATATGATCTCCTGGGTCTCCTGAATTAAACCCGTTGGGCTGCTGCGTCTGTGGCCTCATCGCAAGGAAACCATCATGGGAGTTAAAGGCAGCATAAACGAGACGCAGTTGAACTTCATCTCATAGTAGTCGAACCAGTGGCCACATTAGGACCGACGTTGGTGTTGAGGCCCATTTCCTTAAATGCCTTCTCTCCCCCACATACACACACCGTCTTAGATTTACGGGAGCGTGTGTGATGTTTTCTTTGAAATACGTTGTTTTTGTCATTGTTGTTGATGTTTTTGTTGTTGTTGTACGGTGCTTGTTTATCTTTGTATGTTGTTGTGGTCTACTTTACCTGGCGCACCCTACATGTGTGTGTGTGTGTGTGTGTGTGTGTGTGAGTATGTGTGTGCGTATGTGTGTGTATGCATGTGTGTGTGTGAGTATGGGTACATACATATACACAAGACATACATTTACATTAATACGTAAACACATTCATATGTGTGTGTGTGTGCGTGTATATGTGTGTGTGTATGCGTGTGTGTGTGTGCGACGTATACAATGACACACTAACCCACTGACTAATCAAAAAATATACGCTCAAATATCAAATATCAAATATATATATTGGAGACAGCCCCCCACAAAAAAAACCCACGCACACAACACCGCATGCGCATATATACACCAATACACACACATACACACACACACACACACACACACAAAGAGAGACGCACAAACTCTAATACAAGTACACGTACACAATGCTAATGGGTGCGGTGAGCCATGATTTAGAAGTTTCACATTTGAAACTCAACAATGACAATATTGCCTTAGGTGATACACACGCGCTTTCATACAATCGCACACACGCTCACACACACACGCTCACGCACATGTGCATATACATGTGTGTGTGTGTGTGTGTATTCTTTTGTTCTGTTACTTGTTTCAGTTATTTGACTGCAGCCATGCTGGAGCACCGCCTTTTGGTCGAAGAAATCGACCCCATGGCTTATTCTTTGTAAGCCTAGTAGTTATGCCATCGGACACTTTTGCCGAACCGCCAAGTTACGGGGACATAAACACACCAGCATCGGTTGTCAAGCGACGGTGGAGAAACAAACACAGACACACACACAAATACATAAATACATACATAATTATATTGCATATATATATATGTGTGTATTGTGTGTGTGTGTGTGTGTGTGTGTGTGTGTGTGTGTGTGTGTGTGTGTGTGTATACAACGGATTTCTTTCAATTTCTGTCTACCAAATCCACTCACAAGGCTTTGGTTCACCTGAGACTATAGTAGAAGCCACTTGCTCAAAGTGCCACGCAGGGAGACTGAACCTGGAACCATGTGGTTGGGAAGCAAGCATCTTATTTCTTTGCTGCCCACAAGGGGCTAAACACGGAGGGGACAAACAAGGACAGACAAAGGGATTAAGTCGAGTACTTAATTTATCGACCCCGGAAGGATGAAAGGCAAAGTCGACCTCGGTGGAATTTGAACTCAGAACGTAAAATACCGCTAAGCATTTCACCCGGCGCGCTAACGTTTCTACCATCTCGCTGCCTTCTTACCACACAGCCATGCCTGCGCCTATATATGTATGTGTGTGTGTGTGGGGAGGGGCTGTTTATATTTGTGGTCAAGAAGTTGTAGCAAAAAATAAAAATTAGAAAGAATCTAGTGTAATGGATGGGTTGTTTATGGCATTAGACTGACCGGCTTTAGCATGCGCATGCAACATCATGGTCAGGTTCCAGTCTTTACACGTTGTGGCTGCCTGCACCCACTCACTCGCAAACAGACAGACACACACACACGCACATAGATATATATACATAGATATGTCTATGTATACGTCAAGGCGGCGAGCTGGCAGAAACGTTAGCACATCAGGCGAAATGCTTAGCGATATTTCGTCTGCCGCTACGTTCTGAGTTCAAAATTCCACCGAGGTCGACCTTCCCATGGTCCAAACATTATTCCCTGATGGTGAGTGCAGCTTCCAAGATGATGATGCTCCAATACACACCTCTCATGTGGTTAAGAATTGGTATGAAGAGCATAGTAGTGAGCTATGACACATGGAGTTGTCCCTTCAATCTCCAGATCTTAATATTATTGAGCATTTGTGGTGCATCTTGGAGCGACAAGTTAGAAGACGTTACCCTCCACCGTTGTGTCTGTAACAACTAGTGCAGGTTTTGCGAGAGGAATGTCTCAAGATTCCTCTCAATGAAGTCAAGAAGCTGTAGGAATCAGTTTCTAGACGCTGTTGAGAAAGCTTAAGGAGGACCAACTCCATATTAAATTAATATTCACTGAATTTAAAACGTGTTCCAATTATTTGGTCCAACCCCTGCATGCAGGTATATCGACCGCTGCACACAAACACACACGGGTACACCCGTGCGCATGCGCTAGCACACATACGCACAGACATACACATACATATACGCACAAACACATCCACACACATACTTACAGCCACATGTGCACACACGCAGATTCAGACACAAACGTATATATATATATATATGTACGTATACCGACCGCTGCACGCACACACACACAAGTACACCCGTGCGCATGCGCGCACACAACATACGCACATATGCACACACATATACAAACGCACACACACAATATATATATATATTGTTGTACTTGGGGATGGTCATATTGCCAGTTTAGCCAATATATATATGTGTGTGTAGGTACCTACTCACACATATGCTTGTACATATACATGCATATATACGTATATATAAGCTTGTACATATATATATGCATATACACGCACATACAAATATGTCCACCCTGCATGGGTGCACCGATATTACTGGCATAGATCCCGCCTTTATTTTGACCTTGCGGCTTACATGTAATGGCTTTATGAGTGAGCAAACTCAGTTGGTTTCGATCGTTTTTATTTCAATCGGTGGGAATTTTCTGCAAATTGTTTCTATTCATATGTCAAAGATATTCTTTAATCCACATTATTAACTGGTTGCTATATTATTCTTATTTCCATTCAGAACAGGTTTGAACATTTTAATGAAACGTTTATTCTTTTATCTTTCTTCCAACCTCATTTGTGTCATGTAGTTTGTGGAAAAGAAAAATTACAAAGAGAGAGAGAGATAAGTTATATTAAATTTCTGGGGCTAAAAACAACAGTAACACCGTCCTCTATAGGACCGCCACATTTAGTTGGCAAATATATTTTTTAAAATTAAAAACATTTTCTGACCACTTGTTTCTGTATGTCGGCTCAATGGACTTTGCCGAACATTAATGTTCCGGATTTGTTGTCTGTGAACTCGTGCGCGTTCCGATAATGCATACCCTCCCTCGCCAAAGAATAGTTCCTCGCAGTTAGGGCATTTAATGCAGTATATCAAATTTCTGCTTTTGCAGTTCATATCTGCATTTGCAAAAATCTGTCCATTTTTTGTTCTAATGGATCTACCAGTATGCATGTATTGACACGTCCCACGTCTGTTATCATTATACTTGGATACTGTGAATATCTTATCCTGTTTGTTCAGGTTGAATTTTGCCTTTGTTAACAGTTTTTTTAGGTTATGTGGTTACCTTTTGCTTAAGATAAGTGTTTGAGTAGTTATGTTTTCGCTTTGTTTCATGATTGGCAAATTTCTTTTGATGATGTTAAAAATGTTTTGGTGAAGCAGTCTGTGTGTTACTAGAAATGGTATTGTGTTCCGTTGATGGGTTCGTCTTTCTTGCATTGGTCTAGGTTGTTCTATAGGTATCTTTTTTGCTCGTTGTATGCTATTTTCTATAAGCAGGAGAGGATATTTTTGCTTGCGCAGAAATCCTGGTATTTAGATCATCTACTATGGGACAAATTTTCCTGGCTATATTATTCATATATATTATTCTATACACATTTACACAAATTCGGGGGGGGGATATATAATACACACACATATGTATATATATATATATATATATATAT
>NC_068998.1:45876682-45877896 GCF_001194135.2 Octopus bimaculoides
AAGGGGCAACACCCTGAAACTAGTCTGTAGATGCCAGACCAGCAAGGTGAAGCGGCTGGCCTCCTCTGTTCGAAGGTTAGAATGGACACAGGTTCGTGTGTCACATAGCTAGCTAGAGGTGATGGCCTCTTGGAGCTAATCAACGGTAGCATTCGTCCTATTTTTTGGACTGCCATATTGGCTTGGCGATAACTATTAATATCCAGTACCGCTGCCGTAGTCCCCTTTAGAGAGACTTAGAAATATTAATATTTCTATATATATACTTATATATACATATATACGACGGGCTTCTTTCAGTTTCCGTCTACCAAATACACTCACAAAGGTCGGCTCGAGGCTACAGCGGAAGACACTTGCCCAAGGTGCCACGCGGTGGGACTGAACCCGGAGCTATGTGGCTGGAAGGCAAGCTTCTTACCACACAGTCATGCCTATATGTATATAAACAATGAACTTGTGTTGCATTATCTATTAGTCATATTATATACACCTGTGCGCATATTATTGCATCAGCTTTACATTATAACTTGTATAACTACTTGAACAATGAATTTGTTTGCATATATACACATACATACATTTGTACACATACAAAGACACAGGACACACACACACACACACAAATGTTTTGTTGAAGTAACTTGAAATGACTTTCAAATACTGAAAAGGAAGTAGAGCTTTGTTGTTTAGTGACCTATATGCTATGCTTACAATTACATATATATACATACATTTATATAAACGAGGGGGTGGTAAAAGGTTTTTGACTTTTACGGTTTCGCGAAAGACATGGCTGGAGGCCCAACCCTCCGAGTTTTTTTTTTTACAGGGCTTAGAAAAACTGAAGGACCACTGCAATAAGTGTGTGAATCTGAGAGGGGAATATGTCGAATAAAATCATAATTAACTAATTGATCCTCCTGTATTTTGTTTTACACAAAGCCAGGAACATTTCAGCACCCCCATGTATGTATGTGTGTGTGTGTGTGTGTGTGCGCGCGCGTATGCAGATTGATAGATAGATATCCACACACACACATATATACACAAAACACAATCACACATGCACACGTGTACACATATATACCTGCATATATACAGCACACAAACATACATCACCCCGGCCACTATCTGGCATATACAGGTGCTTGCAATTATCGAGTATTACCTCTAGCATTTACTTTACCTACATATATATATATATATATATA
>NC_068998.1:45878278-45879952 GCF_001194135.2 Octopus bimaculoides
CAATTTTAATATCAAAGATCCCTATGGAGCACACAGGTTGTAATCCTTTGAAATATATGTAGGAATAAAGTATGCAATTATAACATGCGTTTTCTCCAATCCTTAAATTCTTAAATATACTCAAATACCCAAAATTTCAAGGAGTTCCTGCCTTAAAAACAGGAGCTAACCAGTTATTTTGTGTTCTTTGCTACATTGGTTTCTATTAACCCATTTATTCTATCAGAAGAATTTTTATTCATTAAGATAGAAGAAATACACATAATTATATGTATATATATATATATATATATACATGTACATGTGGGAGGGGGGGGGCGCTCGCGTGCATGTACACATGTACATACAAACATAAAGCGACAGGCACTTAATTTAGAAGTAACCATTAAACGCTGCAGCAGCCAAATCCGTACCGTTTAATATACTGTAATGTTGATTCTGGCATTTAAGAATTGCAGACTTTCTTGTTAAGGTTGTTCCTTCATCAGCGGCAATCAAAACGGCTATCGTAAGAGAATTTACCTGTTATGTACAGAAAACTTTGAGGGAACACCATAAATCGATGAAGAAACTTAAGATGAGAGAAGTCTTTAACGGTCGTTATCGGTTGCGAAGGAACTTTAAAGAAGGTCCTTGTAACAGTAATTAAAACTTAAGACTAATTTAATGGTTGAGAAGCTTCGTTCACAACTATGGAACCTTGGTTTCAGTTCCACGTGTTGCACCTTGGTTAAATGTTCTATGATATAGCCCCGGGCCAACCGAAGTCTTGTTAGTGAATTTAGTTCATGGAGACTGAAAGCCCGTCGTGTGTGTGTGTACCTTTGTGCTTGTGTTTGTCCCACTAAAGGCGGTGCTCCAGCATGGCCACAGTCAAATAACTGAAACAAGTAAAAGAGAGTAAAGAGATGCACAAAACGCCGTTGTCGGCAAGCATAGAAAGGACAGCAGAATAAATTTAGCGACTTTTTAATGCCATGTTAAAGACAATTGAACCTCTTAGCCTAACTTGACAATGGTTCCTTTTTGACGCTTTCGTATTCTTACTAACATTAACACATTAAGGGCTAAAATGTGAACTAAGAGATATCAGATTTAGCGGCGTGGGTAGTGGGGTGGGGTCCAGGTCATGGAAAATTCGAGAACTTGTCGAACTGGATTTAAAATATATCACTTTCTTAGTTAAACGCGTTCAAATAAACTAAATACTTTGTTTAAAATAGTCAGCAAAATCCAGGTAATCAACAAAATGTTATCAGGTTTGTGTTCATATAATATATGGAAATATATTCAAGAAAAAGCAGGTACAGACAGTCAGTTGTAAAAACCGTGACACTAAATTACAGGAGCTGATGTTTTTGAACCATCCTGGCTGTGTGGTAAGTAGCTTGCTTACCAACCACATGGTTCCGGGTTCAGTCCCACTGCGTGGCATCTTGAGCAAGTGTCTTTCAACTATAGTCTCGGGTCGACCAAAGCCTTGTGAGTGGATTTGGTAGACGGAAACTGAAAGAAGCCCGTCGTATATATGTATGTGTGTGTATATATATATATATATATATATATATGTGTGTGTGTGTGTGTGTGTGTATGTGTTTGTGTGTCTGTGTTTGTCCCCCTAGCATTGCTTGACAACCGATGCTGGTGTGTTTATGTCCCCGTCACTTAGCGGTT
>NC_068998.1:45880846-45883169 GCF_001194135.2 Octopus bimaculoides
ATATATATATATATATACACACACGCACATGTGCGTGTATGTGTCCTACTTGAGATATGTATATATTAATACAAGCCCTGGCATTGAAGAGGTTGGCTGTTCGGTGGCATGGATGGCAGATAACAGGAGGTAATCGTTGAGTACAGGGTTCACTGAAGGCACTCCACTCGGTTATCAACGACACACAGTGGGTTTTGTGTGGTTTGCGATAACCTTATCTGACTTCATAACTACAATAACTACTACTACTACTACCACCACCACCACCACCACCACCACCACCACTACTACTACTAGTAATAATAATAATAATAATAACACTGTAACACCACCACCACACCAACAACTTTTGCAACTACAACGACTGCTACAATTATTAGTACTACTACGACGGCTACTACTGCAACTACTACTACTATTATTACTACCACCACAGCAACAATAACTACTACTATTACTACTAATCCTACTACTACTATTACTACTAATACTACTATTGCTGCTACTACTACTACAACTGTAACAAAAAAGTACCTGCAACTACTACAGCATAAACAACACCTGTAAGCACTACAACTGCAGCATTAACACCTGCAATATTTTCATCAACTACTTGCACAACTACAAAAGCAATTTGTCGGTGAAGGCGCTGCTACGTGATTGCTTGACCTCCTATTAATGGCGGCCAAATTTCTTTCCAATTACGTCTTACATTGAGTGACGGGGAAGTGGGTGTTTGGAACTGGGGATAGTTTAAGGATATAGGGGAGGGGTGGTCGGGAAAGTGGAACTTAGGTACTAGGTGCCACTTTCCCTCTTTTTTCGCCCTGAACTGAAGAGTAGGGGAACACCTTAACCCACCCCTGAATTCCTCATCCTCCTCCCTATTCCATTTCCATCACCGGTTGAAATTTGGAATATTGATACAGTCAACAATGTTGTATAAATCAACAGGATGGCCATGGCTGAAAACGTGTGTGGTCATAGACCTGTCCTCAGTCAGAGCTAACCTAGGGTCTAAATAACAACAACAACAGCTACTACTACTACTACCACCACCACCACCACTACTACTACTACTACTACTACTACTACTACTACTACTACTACTACTACTACTACTACAAAAGCAACATCGCGGGAGCCTCTACATGGTCGCTAAACCGGCTAGAAGTATTAATAGCAGCCAAATTTCCTTTAAATAACTAAATTTTAAAAAGACACATTAAATCAGTGGATCTCAGCCTGGATCATATGGCCCTAAGGGATCCATATGTCTTTCAGGGGTCAATGCAAGATTTTGTTGTTAAAATTTATCTGCAATAAATGTCTCATCCGGCCCTCTTCTCGAAAAAAGATTGTTCATAGATTCTATGCAATTGTTCAACTAGCAAAAGACAGCAACTAAATCTCCCTCAATGTAGTCCAAGACATATTTAAAAAAACGTGATGGTCACGGCTGGAATGCTTTTTGATCATCGGTCTGCTGGATCATGGCTGAGCTGAGACTAAGCAACAACAGCAATGGTTTGGTTATTTTGTTCTAGCAACACGTAGGGACAGATATTACCATAAATGGTAAGGTGTAAAACCAACCTTTATCTTTAGGTGAAAACTACGTCAGACTGAGAGAGAGAATAAGAGAGAAGAATGGAGAGAGAATAGAAGAATGGAGAGAGAATAGAAGAATGGAGAGAGAATAGAAGAATGGAGAGAGAACAGAAGAAGGTGAGGGGTTTGAGGGTGAGGAAGAGGCAGGCTGAATGAGAAGATAGAGAGAGGGGGCGAGAGAGAGGTAGATAGATAGATTAATAGGGATAGAGACATATTGACAAGTGATAGAGGTTCTTTGGGGTAAATTTGACTACACTGTATATACAAGCATTACATACATACGCGCACACACACACATCCAAGCACACACACATATATATTAATGTTTGTTTTTTTGTATATGTTTAGTTATATTAAAAACAATTCTACATTATTCTGGTGGGTTACTTCTATACTTTTGTAGAGTACAGATTTATTCTTATACAAGAATGTTGGATAAGATATATGAGGGTGTGCCGAAAAGTTCCTGGCTTGGGGTAAAAGAAAATACTGGATGATTAGTTAATTATGATTTTATCCAACATATTCCCCTTTCAAATTCACACACATATTGCAGCTGTCCTTCAAATTTCTTGAGTCCTATAAAAGAATTCGGACGCTTAAGCCTCCAACCAGGCCTTTCGCGACTCCCTTAAAACCAGGAACTTTTCAGCACACCTCGTATATCTGTATCTATCTATCTATCTATCTATCTATCTATATATATATA
>NC_068998.1:45883241-45885501 GCF_001194135.2 Octopus bimaculoides
ATATATTAGAAAATTAAATAAGTAAATGAGTGTAAACTTTACCGGTGAGTGTGTTAAATAATAAGGCATTAAAAGAGAATGACTCTCCCCAGACACAACAAAATATGTTTCAACACACGAACTCACATAAAGAATTTTGCAAACCAAATCCAAAAACGAAAGATGTGTGTATACGTAGATTTCACTGAATGCTAAAGGAAGTTCGCATAGCAACCATGTGACTTCAGGTTTTGTCCCACTGTGCACCAACTTGGACTGACCAATGACTTATGAGTGAATTTTAGCCCTTCCTGAAAAATATGCCTTCCTGGAAATCGATCCACACAGAACAACAATGAATGCCCCATGACTAAACTACCTTATCAGCAACAGTGGAGACTTCAGAAGCCCCACCGACGGAAATCTGCTTTAAAGAAAAGATTCATACAAATGACTATCTCAAACAACGAGATGCAAAAGATTCAAATAGAATTAATATTACGTTCTCATTTCGGATATATTGATTTCACTGGTATATCTAAATATACCAGCAGGGTCATTCCGGGTGTATTTTTTGTTTACAAAACTAACTCACCATCACGTTTTCCTCTCTCGGGCTATGGAGAGGTTATGTCCCTCCGGCCATTTGAGTCTGACGAGTAGCCTATACAACTAAGCGTTTTTGGCCGTAACAATATACACTCCAAAAAGTTAATTTTAAGAAAAACATATTTCAAAGAATATTCTAGAAATATTTTACTTTCCTCTAGGGCAAAAACCTAACGAATTTACTTTTACATCAACTACAGGCGGGATATATGATTTTAATGAATTACAAATAAATAATATTATAATTTGAGAATGTTTAATTAGGTGAAACATGGACGTATAACTATTTCAATATATAAAAATGTTAAGTCATTCGACTTCGCTTCAGTTAGATAAGGTATATGATACTTTATCTAATATATCTTTAATCAGATGAACTATATCATAGTCAACAATTTTAATACCGGATGATGGAGAACCACTCACATTTTATATGGGCATTGATGTGGTGCGAGTTAAGTCAGACGAATAATAATGGTAATTTCATGTAGCTAATGTTTCACAGGTTTATTTTCTAGTCGTCATTTTGGCTTGCATCCATTTACGTTCTGCATTTATCGTTGAAACATTTATTAATAATGGTTAATGTGGGAGTTTCTTGCCGCACCTTGTTAATAATAATAACAATAATAATAATAAGTAACTCAACAAACTCCCTTGCAGTGTTAACGTGGAAGAACTTCAGAAAATAGTGTTGCTAGGTTCCGCACACATTATACGCTGTGTACTCTCCATGAGATGAGAAGTGTGGAGGATAATCCTCGTTGCAAGACCTCTGACATAGCAGTGCAAGTTGATGTCAGTACCGGAACAGCTGTCAGGTATCTCCACAAACTTGGTTACTTTGGCAGAGCAGGAAGAAGGAAGCCGCATCTCTGACCAACCAATATGAAGCGGAGAAAAGATTGGGTCAGTGAGATGGTGGAGAGGCAATTAGCATTTTGGGACACTGTCATATTCTCTGATGAGTTCAGATTTGCTGTATTTCTTAACAGTGGTCGAGTGTAGATCTGGAGACTCTGTGATCAAGAATTTGATCTGAAAAGATTGCAGCCAGCAATGAAACACAGCAGCTATTCTGTGATGGTCTAGGGAACAATTTGGAGCAATGATTGATCAGAGCTGGTGGAGTGTGAGAGAAAGATAAACTCAAATAAATATGTGTCCATATTGCAGAAAGGACTCCTTCCAAACTTCTCCAGTGGTGAAATGATTGAAGAAGGCTCTTTATTTATGGAAGATGGGATTCCTTGTCACACGGTTAAAATGACCCAAGATTTGTTGGAAAAGAATGGCATTAAAAAGCTTTCATATCCGAGCCAGTTACCAGATATGAACACTATAGAACACCTCTGGGGCATAATGGACAGGACACTTCATAAACAGAACAAGAAAGCATCTTCAAAGCCTGATC
Source organism: Octopus bimaculoides (assembly GCF_001194135.2). Taxonomy (NCBI): domain Eukaryota; kingdom Metazoa; phylum Mollusca; class Cephalopoda; order Octopoda; family Octopodidae; genus Octopus; species Octopus bimaculoides. The sequence continues at coordinate 45,885,244 of NC_068998.1, forward strand.
TTTTGAGATTATTGCATGAAACTTAGCAAGAAATTCCGCAAGAGAATATTCGTCATCTGATCAGTAACATGCCTAATAGGGCCCTTGCATTGAAAAATGCAAAGAGCATGTCTACTAAATATTAAATGTTCACATTATAACAACTAACAAATAATTTCAATGTATAATTTCAGATTTATATAAATTTTAATGATTATAAGGGTGTCTATTTACTTCTTTCATGTCTGTGTGTGTATATATATATATATATATATATAT
>NC_068998.1:45885511-45886415 GCF_001194135.2 Octopus bimaculoides
AATATACAGGGTGGCCCAAAAGTAGGTTTACAGTTATTCAATTATCTCTTTCGCACTCATATGTGTGTGTGCGCGCGCGCGTGTGCATGTGTGTGTGTATACATGTTTGTGTCTGTCTGTCTGTCCCCTCACCATCGCTCGACAACCGATGATGGTGTGTTTACGTCCCCGCAATCTAGTGGCTCGGCACAAGGGCCCGATAGAATAAATACCAGGCTTACAAAGAATAAGTCCTGGGGTTCGATTTGTTCGACTAAAAGGCGGTGCTCCAGCATGGCCGCAGTCAAATGACTGAAACAAATAAAAGAATATATGCTTGTATGTATGTATATATTTCCCTATTCTCTGTTATTCATTATCTCTCTCACCCTCTACCCCCTCCGTCCCTCTCCTACACCTTCTCTTTTCCTCTCATTCATTCCCCTTCTATCTCTCTCTCTCTCTTTCACTCTCTTTCCCTCTTTCTCTTTTCCTCTTCCGGTTCTCCTCCTCCTCCTCCTCCTCCCCACCCCTCCAACTTTACCTTTTTATTCAATGTAGAAAAGTTTACGACTAACGTTGGGATACGGCGATGTAATAACGTTTGTGCACGTGTTTCTGTGTTGTAGAGTGGGAGTGTGTGTGTGCATGTGTGTGTTGCACTGTAAGTATGTGTGTAGGTACGTATGCTATTGTGTGGATGTGTGTTTATATCCTATTGTGGATATATATATATATATATACATATATATATATATATATACATGTACATATATATATATATATGTGTGTGTGTGCGTGTGTATGCGTGTATATATATATGTATATGTACATATACATATATATATATAAATGTATGCATATATATATATATATATATATATATATATATATATATATATATATATATATATATATATATATA
>NC_068998.1:45888925-45897044 GCF_001194135.2 Octopus bimaculoides
TTTGTATTTGTTTGTCATTTCACTGCGGCCATACTGGAGTATCGCCTTTTAGTCGAGGAAATCGACCCCAGGACTTATTCTTTGTAAGCCTAGTACTTATTCTATCGGTCTCTTTTGCCGAACCGATAAGTTACGGCCGTAAACACACCAGCATCGGTTCGCAAGCGATTGTGGGGAGAACAGACACTTTCTGTGTGTGTTCTCCCCAATTTCCGTCTACCAAATCCACTCACAAGGCTTTGGTCGGCCCGACTATAGTAGAAAACACTTGCCCAAAATGCCACGCAGTGGGACTGAACATGGAACCATGTGGTTGGTAAGCAAGCTACTTGCCACATAGCCACTGCTGCGACTTTTGTTTATGTTAAGGAAATGTGTTCGCTCAGAGAGATCTACAGTTGTAATTAGACAGCTACAACTGCAATATGTTGGTGGGGCACCAGTAATCTCGGATGCAAGAACGGTAATCCTTCATAGGTATCATCGAACATAGGTATCATCCCCTAGCTGAGACCAATGGGATACTGTTCATGTTTGCCCAGCCAACAAACCATGAAGCGGTCTATCAGCAAATTCCCCAACTCTTTTCTTTACCCATTGAAAGTAAAGAAAGTATGTATTTACATTCTCATTTTTTTCTTTCACTTATAGGCTTTCTGAAATTCAAATTTATTTTCAGTTCTGCTGAGTTATACTTTTGTGTATAGAACATTGTTCAAACCATGATAAGCCGTCAAAAGTTTAAAATATGCAAATTAGGCTATCTGCTGCATGATGGCATAATTTGTAACCTGTTTTTTTCTAGACAAGTTGAATATCCCGCGTTATTAATTAGGGAAGTAAAATAGTTACGTCTTCTCTGAGGAGTGGTCAACAGACTGTGAAAGTGTCTGTCAGGAGACTTTTTCTACCTTTTCTATCTCTTTCTCTTCCTCTCTCACAGCCCCTCTGTTTCCGCACAGTGAAAACATATAAAGAATGCGTTGACATTTTTATATTTTTCGCACTTCTGTACTCCTGCTCCCTCCCTCTCTCTCTCTCTCTCTCTCTCTCTCTCTCTCTCTCTCTCTCTCTCTCTCTCTCTCTCTCTCTCTCTCTCTCTCTGTATATATATATATATATATATATATATGTGTGTGTGTGTGTGTGTGTGTGTAATAAATCCAAAAGAACGAAGAAAAAACACATGAAAAAACAACAAAGCGAGGACGTGGTACATGCAAAGTATTAGCAGACGCTCAGAGAAGGAAAGGAATGGTGTTTTACGTTTCGAATAAAGCTCTTCTTCAGAAACAGGAGACAGAGGAAAGTCCAGGAGAAAAGGAAGATGGAGGAGAAAAAAATCGCCAACAATCCACATGTAGTTAGCAATGCCTTTATTAATTGTTTCAGGTGCCTGTGTTGTCACGAGCAGTCAGTGACAGTTTCTCGGTTTCCCGCCCCTCAATCCGGGGAGAGAGGGAGAGGGAGAGTGAGAATTGCACTAGCACTCAGTTGGTACTCATATACAGTTGAGTAGTTTGGGGCAACATTTAAACGAAGTGTCACATTCAGTTTGGGAATTGAACCTACGAACCGACAACCTTATGATCGTGAGGCCAACGCTTTTAATCATTAGGCGGGCCACACACATTCACACATACACACATTCACACAGATACATTCACACTCCACGTACCTGTACACATACATGTGTGTGTGTGTGTGTGTATGAGGCTCACTTTCCAACGAAATAGTTCTGCGTTCAAGCCAACTGCGCAGTACCTTGCTAAGGTGTCTTTTATTGCAGCTTCGGTCTGACGAATACCTTTGCGTGTGTGTGTGTGTGTGTGCGCGTTGATTAGCCAGGTGTTTTATTTACGCTGTGTTGTTACTGCATGCCCCGTAAAGCAAGCGGGTCGACAAGCAGAGAATGATGAAACGTGTAGCAGACTGAAGTAACCGTATTGGAGTCGAAAGCCTTCAACAGCTAGTGCTCCAGTATGGTCGCGGTTCATTGGTTTGGAACCAGTGAAAGCATATGAAATCTATATAGAACGCACACCTCTACACACGTGGTTTGCTACTGCGGTTTTTGATATCACCTGATGAGGAGTAAAGTGAATGAATAAGAGAGAGAGAGAGAGAGAGAAAGACAGGGAGAAAGAGATACAGAGAGAGAGAGAGAGAGGGCGACACAGATAGACAGAGACAGAGAAGCAGTCAGAAACCATATGAAACAGTAGTAGTAGTAGTAGTAGTAGTAGTAGTAGTAGTAGTAGTAGTAGTAGTAGTAGTAGTAGTAGTAGTAGTAGTGATGGTGGAGGTAAGACGCTAGTTTTATGAATTAATATCGCCAGCAAAGATGATGTCATGTGAAGAAGCGTTATTCTTTTTTTCTTTCTTTCTTTTTCTCTTTTTCTTGAATGACTGTTACATATATGGAAATAACCACGCCCCTATGACATCATGGAGGTGTAGACAACACAACAGTAGGATTTCAACTAATGACAACAAAGGTGTCTAATTAACATAAATAATTCATGTCATGAAGTCCTAATGTCGTGTGATGAAATGTGGTGGACTAACGTCTTGACCAGTAACGTTAACGTCGCGGTTTCGCTTCCTTCCAACGGTTTTCATTATGGTCGTTTCGCGTCTCACTTAGATTAACCATGAGTGTTGCAGTTATTGTAAGACACATGAACATCACAGATTCTCAATTTCTTCCTACTCATTTTTTTTATGCCAATAATTTATGCATGTATGAATGAAATTGTGTATGTATGTATGTATGTGTTTAGGTGTTTACTAGTGTACTTCTTATATGTACCTCTGTATTTGCATATTCTTGTATATATGTATAATATATCATAGTGTGTGTGTATGTGTGCGTATATGTGTGCGTTTGTGTAAGTGTGTGCTGTTCGGCTACCTGCGTTCGTGTTGCTATTTTCCATATGTTGTAGTTTAACAATTGGTCGACGCTGACAGGACTTTATAATCAAAGACGTTCCAGAAAAGACCATCTTGCTATTTCTTATGGTGGTGCCAAAATCTATCTATCTCCAGCACCATTTCCACACGTGCATGATGCCTGGTGGTGTTATTGGAAGAAAGAAATCTGAGCCTCTTAATGAAACGACGAGTGTAAGACCCTTGTCTTTTACTTTTATTGTTTTATGCTTCATCATTTGTCTTTTACTAGTTCCGGTCATTGGACTGTGCCCATGCTGGGGCACCACTTTATAAGGTTTAGTACAACACATTAACCCCAGTGACTACTTTTCTGTTTCGGTCCGGTGTCTGTTCTATTGTGTTCTTTTGCCGAACCACTAAGTCCCGGTTGTCAAGCTGTCGGGACGGGGACAGACACGAACACAAAAACACACACATAGATACACACACACACACACACACACACAAACACCTCTTTTAGCTTTTACTTCTTTCAGTCATTAGACAGAACCATGCTGGGGCATCACCTTGAAGAATATTTAGTTGAAAGAATCGACCACAGAACTTTTTTCTTTCTTTTATTTTAAACCTGTCGTGTGCGTGTGGGTTTGTTCCCCCAAACTGCATGACAACCGATGCTGGTGCATTTTCGTCCCCTAACTTAGCGGTTCGGCGAAAGACCCAGAATAAGTATAAGGCTTTAAAAAAATAATAAGTACGGGGGTCGAATCATTCAACAAAGAAGTCTTCAAGGCGGTGCCCCAGTATGGCCGCATTCTGATGGCCGTAAAAAGTAAACGATGAAAGATAGACACCACGGACAAAGGAGAAATGCTCAAATTATTTGAATGACAAATACACGGAATGTAGATCGGAGTAGGTCTGGTCTTTAAAACCAACTTGAGAAAGTAATGAGCATGTTTCTGTTTTATGAGACATCCTCAGCAAAGTCAATAGTATTCAACAATGGCTAAGCGTGGTTTATCTATCTATCTATCTATCTATCTATCTATCTATCTATTTATCTATCTATCTCTATCTATTTAATCATCTATCTTTCTGTTTATCTTTCTGTTTATCAATCAGTCTATTTATCGATGTGTGTGTGTGTGTATCTTTATTCCTTATTCTTTTTATTTTTTATTTGTTTATTTGTTTCAGTCATTTGACTGCGGCCATGCTGGAACACCGCCTTTAGTCGAGCAAACCGACCCCAGGACTTATTCTTTGTAAGCCTAGTGCTTATTCTATCGGTCTTTCTTGCCGAACCGCTCAGTGATAGGGACGTAAACACACCAGCATCGATTGTCAAGCGATGTTGGGGGGAACAAACACAAACACACAAACATATAAAGACACACACAGATACAGACACACACAGATACAGACACACACACACGCAGACGTCAGTGATTGGTTGAAATTACCGAAATACGACAATTTCTTACATGAAATAACTTCGAATACAAAAATTTTTATCTGTTCTATAACACAAAATATATACAAGTATACGAAGTTTGAAAATGTTTCGGTACCAAAAACACTACATAAAACATAAATGAAAAGTGTTGCCCGTCAAATCAGAAAGATCCACGTCTTTTAATCTTCTGCATGTAACTCGAAGCTTCCGTGTTGGGACTGAGAAAAAAATAAATATTCTGTTAAAGTTTTGTTCTGAAAAGGTTTGTTTTCAAACAGCTGATTCACCCTGTGCTTATATATATATATACATACATGTACCACAACGTCTGAGAGACCTACATGGGGGTGGATGTAGGCGTCTTCAAAACAAAACTGGATCTCCTCCTGTCAAGAGTTCCGGATGAACCGACCAGCGACTAAAACCGAAGATGAGGGCAGCAGCATCGAATTCCCTCATTCACCAAATGTCACAGATCAGAGGAGGTTTAGTAAAACTGTAGCAAAGCTAACGGTGGTACCCAGATATGGCCACCCTTCTTGATCTGCAAGTAATAAAGGATACATACATACATACATATACGTGTGTGTGTGTGTGTATAAATGTATATATATATATATGTACACTTACTTATGTAAATATACATACATACAAAAATAACCTGTTGTTGATGTTGAAATTCCACTGAAGGTACCTTGGATCTAGGTTAGAAACTGGTTCTTTCTGTATTGGCATGAAATCTTGCAATAAACTGAATAATGACACACACACATACATATTGCTGCTCGAAAATGGAACATATAATCGCTTGTAAGTATCACCAAAAGCCCAGTCCCAGTTGTATCTGTCGAAACTCTGAAACTTGCCAACTTTACCAGAAGTCAGGGAAAGGCTTCAAGATAACCTAAACGAAAAGAAAAATTACATCGGGTTCTGCGAAGGCAATTTCAAAACAGGTTATGCACCGAATAACCTATACTTCTACACACACACACACACACACACACACACACACACACACACACACACACACACACACACACACACACACATTCTTGCGATATTTTCTAAGCGTTAAGCTCTATTCTCGTCTCCTTGGCTCCAAGGCCATATTTTGTTCGACTGTTTGTCCTTCTCCACCGTCCTAAATCACACTCTGTGTCGTTTTGCTTGTTTTGTTTTGTTTTGTCTTATTTCATTTGCTCTTGTCCCTAATTCTCCGTAAGAAAACTTTTTGGGGCGGACACCGCCAATTGCGAAGCGCTCAATCTTATAGTTAAAGATGCAAAACTGAATATTACTTATTGGTCGATAACCGATGAAGAATTACGGACCTTCTGTTTGTCTCCCCTCCTTTTTACATTCAGTATACGCTATGTCGTTTGTTTATTTACCATACATTTTTCTCATTTATTAAGTATTGGAACGCAACGCACACCGAATTTGTATTAACATACGTTTTTTACATACCTACCTACATACATACATACATACATACATACATACATACATACATACATACATACATACATGCATACATACGTTTGTATATATTGGGAGGTCGAGTAGAGAAAGACATCACCTCGCTCAGTTTAACAACATATCCTGGTTCATGCGCAATTGTAGCCGAGTTTGATTTCTTACAAGCATTCGGACCTAGAGCATTCTCAAGAAGGCGATTATCATAACCTCGGGGCTCACAGATACTCTCTGCATTGCTCTACAGGTTGGAATACTCCAGGTTTATTTCTATCTATCGTCTCTTCCTGCTCTGCCTTTAATGCCTGTGGACTATCATCCAGGTTTAACTCCTCACATGACGTATAAACCCATGCGTCAGCAGCACAAAATGGACTCACATCAAACCAAATTTGCACAGAACCCGTCTTTTATCTCTTTTTTTTAATGTGGACTGCGGCCATACTGGGGCACAACCTTGAAGCATTTTTAGTCGAATGAATCAACCCCAGTACTCGTTTTTTATATAAGCGTGGTACTTATTCTATCTGTTTCTTTCGCCGAACCGCTAAGTTACAGCGACGTAGACACAGCAACACCGATTGTCAGACAGTGGTGTAGGACAAATACAGACACGCGCACACACACAAAGAATATGAGGGATTTAGTTCACTTGTAATCTAAACGAATAGGTACGCTAGGTTAGTGTTATAGTTGGTCAACTGTTAAGCCGAATACCCTAACCCCTAAGCCACACGTCTTCACTGACTGAACATGAATAATTATGTCTTTTATTAGCCACAAGGGCTGTGTGAACATAAATAGTACAACTAAATAGCACCGAAGGTCTCTCTAAACGATTACACTTCCTTAACATAAATAAAACCGTATCGCAAACTCTAACGTTTCAATTTGGAGCCAGAAAATACTTAACTTTCAGTAATAGCAGCTGCTAACCCTCAACAAAACTCAAGTAGAACCCACACTGGAATTAGAATAATTCGCCAATATCTGCGATGGTAACACTGGCCATACACACAGGCAAAGGCATCCTGGACTGCATCCAAAGGAAGGCCATCCTATCTGATTCACATGAAGTCACTCATCAACACACTCCAACACCTGGCTTACAGACATGTCAAGTCCCCCTCGCTCCCTCTCTCTCTCTGCTTTTTATGGCTATTGCAGTGGCTTCTACTCCTAGGCGCAGGCTGATCTCATGGTCGCCCGTCTCAAGCACTACTTCTGACTATCCGGTATCTCTTCGTGTCCTCAACGCAAATTGTGTCCACTCATCAGCGTCACAGAAAACTGATGTATTCATGTATTTTTTTTGTTTTGTTTTTTTCCCCCGTAGCGTCAACATTCCGAAACACACACACACACACACGCGCGTGTACATACATGCAAACATATATTCGCACACTCCTGTAACTATTATAAGTGTCGAATTTGTTGAGGAAAATGAGCATGTCCGCGTTTATCGTCTGTTCCGTTCTCCTGTTGTTCTGTACGTCTTCCTATGCCAGATGCTGTGTGTATGTCTGTACACATACACACACATATGTATATATATATATATATATATATATATATATATATATATATATATATATATGTGTGTGTGTGTGTGTGTGTGTGTGTGCGTGTGTATTCTTTAGATTCTTTAAATAGTTTCAGCTTTAAAAGTTGTGGTCATACTGGAGCACATATTTAATGTATCAGTCATATCTTCTGTACCATAACTATTGTAACGAATGCTAAGCCCTTGATCGTTCTTTAACTGTTTTCTCTGACGACGAGTATATTACTTGAAATATAAAGAATTAATAAATTTTCATTCTAAGAATCTTCCCCGCAAATTCCATTTTCTTATACCACAAGCGATCCCTTTTCTTCGTTTTTTTTTCTTTTTTTGGTATTTCATTCTTTTATTTGTTTGAGTTTGTGGGTCTTTTAATCGATTCCACTGATCCAGTACTTATTCTTTTAAGTCCACAACTTGCTTATTCTGTCTCATTTTCGCGAACCAGAAGCGCATATAGAAAAACACACGCGCAGGCATCTATACACACGTATATATACACATCTCTCTCACTCTATCTATCTATCTATCTATCTATCTATCTATCTATCTATCTATCTATCTATCTATCTATCGATCTGTCTGTCTCTATCGCTCTTTCTCTTTATGCACACACACACACAGGTATAGATGTATGTATATTACACATATGTGCACAGATGATGGACACATGTACACAAACATACCACACGCATATATATGAATATATATATATTATA
>NC_068998.1:45898212-45902351 GCF_001194135.2 Octopus bimaculoides
TATATATATATATATATATATATATGTATATATATGTGAGTGTGTGAAAAAATTATACGTGTGTGTGTGTATGTGTGTTTTGTATATACGTGTGTGCGTTTACGTGTCTAATATAAATACATACAAATTATATGAATACGTTTTTAAACATACATACACACACACAGAAGTGTGTGTGTTAATCTGAAAACGTGTATATTTGACTCTGTTTGTGTGTGTGTGTGTGTGTGTCTCCGAGTGTGTATCCACATGTGTGTATATCTATGTGTGGGTGTGTGTGTCTATGCGTGTGTGTGTGTGTGTGTGTGCGCGCATCTTTTCCCTTTGTGTTTAATAATGTTGTTGTTGTTGTTGTTGTTGTTCTATCAGTAATATACAGGAAGTGGTAATAAGGTAATGAAAACAACCAGAACAGGTAGACTATCTATCTATCTGTTTGTGTGTGTGTGTATATATATATTTATATATATACACACACATAGATAGATAGATAGATAGATAGATAGATAGATAGATAGAGGAGGGAATGATAGACAGACAGTGAGACAGACGGACAGATAGATAGAGAGAAAGAGAGAGAGAGAGAGAGAGAGAAGGCTGTCTCTACCTGTTCCGAATGGAGGAAATAAAAAAATAAACCAATAAACAAATAAAAAGTGTAGGAGGTTAACGAAGTTGAGTGAACGAAAGACAGAGAGAAGGAGCGGAGAAATAAACAGAAGGATAGTGGGAGGGAGGGAGGGAGGGAGGGAGGAAAAGACATAAGGGATAGAATTGGAGAGAGATAAAGTGGGAGAGGGAGATAGAGAGAGGATGTGAAATGAGTGACAGGGAGGGTTTGGCGGAAGATGAAAAATGTAGAGTGTGAGAGGAAGATATGAAGAGTGAGTCGAAGAAAGAGAAAAGGTAAGAATGAATAGAGAGAGGGAGAGAGTATTTGAATGAAAGAGAGAGAGGGTGTGTGTATAGTATAGTGTAGTGATTGTGTTAAAGAGAGAGAGAGAGGAGTGTGCCCGTGCATGTTTGTATATATGTGTAAGAGTTTGAGAAAGAGAGAGGAATTGTGTCATTGTTTGTAATAGAGAAAGAGAGAGAGAGGGAGAAGGAAGGGTGTGTGAAAGATTGAATGTGTTAACGTGATTTAATAGTAAAATCTACTCTTCCTTTCCCTCCTGTAGATTGTTTTATAATTCTCTTTCTCCTCGTTCACTCCTCCTCCTCTTCCTCGACGTCTTTCCTCCTTCCCTTACTTCCGTTTCAACGTGTTGCCACTCCTACCCTCTCGTTGTCCTTTATTCGTTCACCAACGACGATATTGTAAGAGATAATAGAGAGAGGGAGTGACAGAAAACCAGCACTGCTTCGCACACATGTATGTATGTATATACGCGAATGCGTGTATGTGTATATGTATTGCATATACACAGATGCGTTCATAACATGACGGAAGACACACCACATAACACGTTTTCTTGCCAACCAGTCGTGTGTTAGGCTTTTAGCATTTGTGTGGTGGACTTGGAGCTGAGAGCAGGGAATTCTTTAGTCTCGCTTTGCTCGCATTTCTCTCTCTATCATTTTTTTACACTATCCACAGCTTACACACATATATATATATCTATATATTAATGTGTATATACACTCAGCCAAACCATTATCATCATTACCACCACCACACACGCACGCAATTTTAACACTCTTGGAATTTAATTGCTTATTCTTTATAAAAGAATTAACAGACGTTTTGCTACCAGACCAGATTTATTACCAAGTCTCAAACCTGATACAAACCTAACTGCGGTTTCCTTTTCTTTCAATTTTTATATTTGTAAAATCAAATTCAGCTTTATTCACATTTTCAAAGCTTGCTTTGGAAGACAGAACGAATATATATATATATATATATATATATATATATATATACACACGCACTTTGTATTTTGTACGTTGTTACTCTAAAAAAAAAAAAGTAATTTTTAACAGTGCATATATATATTTAAATAATATATATATTTATAGAATATATATATATATTTATTTATATATATATATATTCCCATAACATAACTCATTCTCTTCGGGATTGAGAAAAATTCAATCAAGATTCATTTCCTTGTGAAGAGTCCCTCCAAGACATTGTCCAAGATGGACATAACTGTACACATATCACCCCGCGACCTGTCCGAAATAATAACCACCAATGAGAACACCTTATTACTCGACTGTCGACCGTTTCTGTCGTTTAATGAAGGCCACATCATCACCGCCCGAAATATCCACTGTCCACCGATATTAAAACGTCGGTCGGGAGGATTTATTTCACTGGAGAATATAGTGCCGGACGAAACTAAGCGATTACACTTGACCAGTGGCCACTACACATCTGTTGTATTGTATGATCAGGACACAAACACACTGGCTGATGTCAGCAACGACACGAACCTCTATTTGGTATTTAAGAGCCTCAGTCAGCAAGTTCAAAACGTGGACATTTTTTACTTAAGTGGTAAGTAAACACAAATATATTTCTCTGTACTGTTGTTGTTGTGTAGATCCGACTAGTCGTGGTCATCTCGACTTTCTGGAGGGATATCTACGACTGTTGTAGTATCTTATGTTGCTCCTTTCAAAAAAAGCATTGCATGATTTGAGAGGGATTTAGCTGCTATGTCTAGTAGAAGGAGAGAGAGCACAGTGACTCCGTGTGTGTGCTACCAACCAAATACAACAGCCTTGTTTATATTTCATGTCGTCGCTTTGCGTGTGTTCTGAGTTCAAATTGCGCTGTGGTCACGTTTCTTTAATCCATCTAGGGGTCGACACAATAAAAGTACCAGTCCTTATCGGTATGTTGCCTCTTCTTCCAAATTCGTGCCCCAGTTTGACCGCAGCTTTTAGGCTGAAACACGTAAAAGAACAATTCCTCCCACACCATTCAAAACCATTCTTGCGCGTGTGTGTCAACGAACAAGTGATGATGGAATATATATAAATATATATACACACGCACGCACATACACACCTTTTTACGGATACAAATCACTATATACAAGGATTGTGTGAACATACATATACACAATATATATACATGTGTGTATAAGTATATATGTACACAAACACCACACAAATGCAATGTGTATTTGATATCCCTAAACTATAATAATAATAATGATGATGATTTGAAATTTTGGCACAAGACCAGCAAATTCAGGGAAGGGAGTACGTCGATTACATCGACCCCAGTATCCAACTGGTACCTATTTTATCGACCCCGAAAGGATACAGGCCAAAGTCGACCTCGGCAGAGATTTGTAAAAAAATAATAACAACAATAATTGTAATAACTAGAATAGTAGGATGTCACCATTCACGTTTATTTCGCTGGCTTAGTTTTTAATTCCCACAGTTAAAATGCAAGACCGGTCTGTATTTAAGATATAAGACAGGTCTTTATTTGTTTACTACTATTACCAAAGGCAGTGGTGGGGGTACACAATTACTATGAAACAGTATTTGTTATATATATATTTTTTTCTTTTGATTCCCCCCCCCCCATCGTCATTGATTTTTATTGTTGTTGATGTGCAGCAGAACGATGTTGACACTGTTCATTTGTTTGTTGTTTGTTGTTATTTTTTGTTTTGTTTTGTTTTTTTCCCGCCGTGATAGCCATGGCAGGGTTTAAACATGAAAGAAATTTTCATAGGGGATTAAAATAAATAAATATGAATATATGAATGAAGACGTTCTGGGAAATGCGTGCACAAACAACACGCGCATCTGCAGTCTGTAATATATATATACAGCATGTTATATACGTGTGTTGTGTGCATATATATATATATATATATATATATAAATTTTATTTTAACAATTCATGATCATATTAGTGTCTTTTCTATACACGACCAATGCATCTTATTGCACTGTATTCATAAAACTATATATATATATATATATATATATATATACACACACACACACACACACACACACACACACACACACACACACACGTGTTAATGTGTGTGTGTTTGTGTGTATGCAGTTGCGATTCTAAGATGAAACCATTTCATCTATTGAAGAATTTTCTCTTGAACATTCCCAAACGACGGCGATGAGGGGGCGTATAGGTTTTC
>NC_068998.1:45902629-45905117 GCF_001194135.2 Octopus bimaculoides
TACAATTAAAAAGGTTTATTAATAAATCAACAATTAATATTTTTTACCAAGCCCATCGGTATGTAAACACCATTATCGGTGGAGAACTTATTTAAAAGTTCTTATACATTTATAAACATAATTAAGGGATCAGCAAACATTTGCTTCACCACATACCGAAGTTCAGAAATAGCAGCTAAAAAAGCTGAGACTCCAACAGATATGTATGTATATATATATATATATGTATATATATGTATGTAAATCTCCACACGCTACGTTGGTGCTTACGAAGAATTTTATCTAAATTCTGTCTCTTCCGGTAACAGTCTGGTCTGTCTGTCTGTCTGTGGGTGTGCTTTGATGGTTCTAGAGTTCATTATCATCTTGCCTCTAACTCAAGATTTTCATACATTTTTACTCATTTTCTCCTTCCATCACCTCCTCCTCTCCCCCCTCTCTCTGTTCTGCTGGACTACTTACTTTACTTTACCCTGAATAAAGAAGCTGGAATGGAAGAATTTGATCAATCCAAGCACCAACTAAATTGGTGCTGCTTACCTAATTTTATTGCACTAGTGTTTTCTTTTCTCACCCACTTATATTCTACACACACAGACATATGTGTGTGTGTGTGTGTGTGTGTGTGTTTAGAAAGAGAAAGAGAGCGAGCAGAGTTTATGAAAAACTCTGCTCAATTGGTCTTTAGGTTTCACTTCAAGTAACGAATTCATTTCCAGGATCTTCATTCAGTTCCATTCTGAAAATTCTGGTTGCGCCTCGTTCTGGGGTTGTGGCCACAAAAACCCTGAGCGATGGCGGCTGTACAGAGGCGAAATACTTTAGGAAAAAAAAGCTTAATAGAAGAATATTTCACATAGTTAATATGTGAGAACTACAAGATTTATATCAAATAATAATGATGATAATCAATAAATAATAGTATTAATAATAATAATAGTAATCGTAAACTGCAGCAGTAATGACAATATTGAGCAGAACACGCATATACATAGAGAGGGAAAGTGTAGGCTTCTGGGTCAACAACCCACAAGCAACCCCCTGGGTATTCCCTTTATATCTAATGCAAGTGCCTTCTTACCGCCAACCTACGCTCTAGTTTTACTGCTCTACTAATGCAAGTGAAGGATGTCGGAATGCCTGCGGAAGGAAACTAGACACCACTATTGGGGCTTTATGAATGGTGGAAGACGCGGTGAGAATGTGTTTCATTTGCCAATACAACAGTGAAGGTGGGGGGATGTTGCTTACTGTGGCCCTAGTATTCAACAGGTAAAATACAATGGTTTTTCAAGTAACTATTACACATGTAACACTTGTGTGTGTGTGTGTGTGTATATATATATATATATATATATATATATATATATATATATATATATATATATATATATATATATATATATATATATATATTTAGTTTTACATGTTTCAGCTCTAAGGTTTGCGCCCATACTGTTCCAATCAGCTGAGATTATCTAAGCTATGATTGACAAAAACTTCCGTTAATTTTGCTCTAAAACCTAAAATGAAAAGCAATTATGGGAGACAACTCCAATGAGATCAGTTGATGGAAGTTTTTTTGGACAATACAATGTAGATTAGAGTAGATAAGTCAAATGATGTAATGCGTTTCGATCTTATTTAGACCTCCTCAGCGAAGAGAATTCAGCTCAGTGGGTGGACAAAGACTATGAGTGACCAATGAGTATGCGTGCGTGAGTGTAACAACGTTGCAACACTGATTACAGAAGAGACAATATGGCCGAGGGAAAATACCTGCATGAAGCTTTCTGCGTGCAGATGCATTATGCAGCGCACGTCATTTAGGTATTTCCCTTAGCATATCGTCTGTGTGTGCGTGTATCTTGAACAAGCGCGAAATCGTGTCACTGGGAAATGAAACCGCAATTTTCAGTCTGAATAACTAGCAGAAAAATTATGAATTTGTATCCTTCTAATTTTATTTTAGTTGTATCTTTTAATAAATAAAATATTTCGTTAAAATCAAATAATAACAAAGAGCTTTGGTTTGAGATTTTCACTTTAACAAAAATAAAATCACCACTACTATTATTACTGTTATTGTGCAGCTACTAGTTCTACTACTACTACTGCTGCTAGCCTCATTAAGAAGTGATTGTTCTGTATCATGTTAATGATAGAATCTCGGTCAAACACATACCCCCTCCTCCTTACCTGAACTCCTCTACTCTTTATTGAAAACAAAAACCAGCCGAGCTTTTCTGCCTATCTAGTTGTTAAGTACTCTCTGTCTCTCGCCAGTCTATATATTCTTTATCTAGTGACCTAGCTACTCACTTACCTCTATATTTGTACACTGTGTGTGTGTGTGTATAGATAGGTTTCTTTATTAGCCACACAGGGCTCAACACAGAGGGGACAAAATACAAATGTAGAGTTTTTCTTTTCGAGGGGGTCGAAAACAAAGCAGAAAAAAAAACAAAAGTGGGGACAACGATGAAAA
>NC_068998.1:45905893-45906631 GCF_001194135.2 Octopus bimaculoides
TATGAGGAAATAAAACGTATTCCCACGCAGGAAAGAATATTGGAAATTTTGTTTTGGTGTTTAAAAAAGCAACTGAAAATCAAAGCGTTTTAAAATTTTGTGTGTGTGTGTATGTATATATATATATATATATATAATATATATAGAGAGAGGTATAATCTTAATTAATGAGGACCGAGTGGAATAGATACTTGTTGGAACATGAATATGTCGATACTCAGAGTTTCTCGAAACGAGGGGAAAATTAGATAGATAGAATATGCCTACACGTATTAATACAACAAAAAATCTGTTTTTCTCTGGCTGCCATCCATAAACACCTCCACTCGTAATCTCTAGTAGTTATCTCCCTTGTGGCCGCCATTGCTTCTCTACCACTACATCATCACCTATTTATAGTATATTACAAGCTAGCTACATCACTTTTTCCAGTTTCCATCTAAACATCACCTACATTCGCCAGCATCACTCTTCTTCCTCATTTCGTCGTTGTTGTTGTTGATTATTTTGAACAGCTGAGTGGGCGACTGGCTTACAGTTTTTGTTTTATTTATTTTTTCCATTCACTCATTCTTCTTATTCCCCCCCCCTTTGATCTATAAAAATTCCCCGTTCATTAATTATTTTTATACTTTCTCGTTAACAAATATATCGTGCATGTAATTATATAGTTCGTGTTGTGTAGGTATATATCTAATATATATATATATATATATATATATATATATATATATATAT
>NC_068998.1:45907816-45920719 GCF_001194135.2 Octopus bimaculoides
GGTGTGAGGACTTCGAAAAGGTAGCTATTCCAAAACTCCACCAGAGTTTTGCTTCAGATATTACAAGTGGTCTCCTCGACCCCATAACGTAGGTGCTTCGTCGTGGCCTTCACTGGTTGTGGAGGGAGAAGAGATCTAGGGAGTGGAATTCATTAACACAATTAGTTTGGTGGTGTGGTGTGTGTTTTTATCAACTTACATTATTTATGTGACTAAATCCAAATTCAAACACTTTGGTGATGGGTGGGCGCGGAATGTTTTGTTCATTTTCAAATACTCTGTGAAATATGTCTAAATAGGTTTTGTGTGAACGTATTGTGTGTGTGTGTGAGTTTTCATGTGACACAGGTGTATAAAGGTCGAACTAGTCTTTTATCATTTCAATGGAAAAATGTTGAAAGCGCGTGGCCTAGTGGTTAGAGTGTTAGGTTGACGATCGTTCGGTCATGGGTTCGATTCTTGGTCCTGGCAGTGCGTTAAGTTCTTCTACAAAAAGCTTCATTTTTACGTATCTTCAATACAGAAGCTTTAATCTATTTGCTTGCAGAAACCAGGTTTTAAATTTCAGCGATAGGTTGTCTACAGTGGCGTAAATCGATACCAGTAATTATTTTAGGGTTTGCTTGTTTTATCGATCTCCGCAATCAATCACTGCGCAGATTACTCTAGTAGATTAAAGCTACTTCTTCTTCCTACCCCTTCACATCAAATCTGGAAGATTTGTGGGGATAAAGATGTCTTGACTTTCATTCATAACTCAAATGAATTGAGATTAATTAGAAAAGCAGCGACGATGTTTGAGGTGGGCTGGCTTAAATGGAATCGGTTTTGAATGAGTGTATATATAATATATATATTTATGTGCACACATTAAGATACATACAATCGATGGAACAATTAACCTTGCTCCCTTCACAGATGGGAATCAATGGCATATTGTTTAATAATGTCAGTTGGAATAATGTGGGGTGGGGAACAGGTGATAGAAAAAAAAACTGGTTGGAAACACAATTGGTGAAGAGACAGATGGGTGAGAACAGCTCTGTGTACCTGTGTTTTATATACAACAGACGAAGGTGCACAAACAGGTGTACACCTTTCTAGAAATTCTAACCTGTTCTCTTGTTCTGGAATTGTCCCAAACGCTGGCGTAGTTAATATTCTATAATAGAGCGCTGATAATGACATGAAATACAAGGATGGAGGAATATAGCGGTTCGGTAAAAGAGACCGACAGAATAGGTGTCAGGCATTAAAAATAAGAACTGGGGTAGACTTTTTGGACCAAATTCTTCAAGGCGGTGCTCCAGCATGATCGTAGTCCCATCACTGAAACAGGAATATATATATATATATACATATTTTATTACTTGTTTGTCACTAGACTGCGGCCATGCTGGGGCACCGCCTCGAAGGGTCTATTCGAACAAATTGACAACGGGACTTATTTTTTTTAAAGCCTTATTCTATCGATCATTTTAGCCGAACCGCTGTGTATGATAAAATGCGTTTGCTCATAGAAGTGCTACATTAGTATAATCCAGTTTGTAGTATCTAAAAAGAAAATGGAAAGGAAAAAAACCCATTTTACTCGCGCATATGTCTGTGCGCGCGCTAACACACACACACACACACACGCACGTATATGCGCGCGCGCACTGCACCGTCTAATGCAATGACTAGTTGTCTGTAAATATCTGACTTAATGAATCCAAATATCCAAATCTCAATCATCACTGAACTGCATATTAACGCGCGTGCACCCACACACGCATAACTACACTCGCACTCACACTTGATATAAGGTTTTCGTTGATTTGTCACAAAAACGCCATCTTTGCTTCCATTTCACTCCACAGGTGTGGTTATGTAAGGCGTTAGGCATGTGAAATTGTGTGTGTGTATATATATATATATATATACTGTATTAGTGCCATTTTTTTCATCTAGCTATAAACGGGTTATGTAGATATACCAATCTACACCTACCTTCTCTTACGCCCTCCTTATCAAATGTATGCGACATCAAACTCGCTATATATGTGTATGTGAAAACATGCTCATTCGTATTTATAAGAATGTATACACGTATATATAGATGCCAAGAACGGGGGACACACACACACATACAGGGAGGGAGCTCGGTGGAGTTTGGGTTGACTAGCTACCCGGAGTACCTTCAACAAACGGAGCGGTTGTTGAACCCGACTGATTGAATAGTGAAAATTACCCTCACGGGTATGAATGCTGGGAAAGAAACCAGTTTGACTCTCAGAGATTGTTGGTGAGAAATAGGTTTTCGGATTAGTCGTTTGTCCCTTACAGTCGTTGAAAAGACACGTTGAAGTGTCGTATACAATGACTTATATAGTGTGGGTAGAATAGCGTCAGCAAAGTGCTGTTACAATATGTGGCGATCCTTCGATATTGGTCTATTGAATGTCTGTACGAAGAGACGTACGTCATTCACTCTCTTTCAGCCTAGCCTCTTTTATCTGTGTCCTGACAGAAGGTTTTGTGGGTGAATGACCTTGCGTAGCAATACCGAAGGATTGCCCCCCAATATGCTCTGGCATGGAACGCGTACAGAGATACCCAATGTACCCAACTATTGAACGAAAACATTTAAATATTAGGAAATAATTATAATTATTTAATCCTTCATGCGTTTAAACTAGCGATATCCCGCTCAAATATCCTACCTGTTTATTGTTCTAACTTGCCTTTCACGTCTACCCTATAATGTCGTTCTAAAACATAAATATTCGCATCATGGAAATCTTAAAGCTACAAGATGGTGCACGATTACGCATTATCTTGTAGCTTCACACACACGCATAATAAAATACGCTTTACATTAGACAGAGTAATCAGGATATTAAAAGATTGAAGGAATATAATTAGTTTAGATGAGATGCAATTCAGCGTTACTGTTCACGGCCTCTTCCCAATGAGTCTTTTTACTACGCGAGAAACTCTTAGCTCAGAATTAATAACTGTTAATTTAGAGGTTTTTGACGGGGTGATGTGTACTACACTGTATAGTCGGGTGGTCTTCAACTGAACTTAGTAAAGGTGAATAGATTATGAGCGCCGTTTAAGCAGTGTTCTGAGGTATAAGTTAGTTAGCGGAGTTGGATTTGGCTGAGAGTACAGCAAGAAATCTAGTGATGCATTCGGGTGTGCACCATGGCTCGCTTTTTTTGACCACTTTTGTTAATCACAATTTCTCAGATAACAGTAGTTTGAAATGGTTGTCTGTGAGAACTCCTGTATGTCAGCGACCTAGTTCTCCTTGACGGGAATTCTAGTCGAGATAGGTTGAAGATACTCTAAACGGCTTGGAAACGAGGAGCATCGAAGTAAATTTGGTAAAGACAGAAGTTCTAGTCTACAAAAGTTACATAGGTCTACAAATTTACACTTGCTTTCCAACTAGTGCAATATTTGACGTTTACTAAAACACCAAAATATGCATTAAACACTGCCTACCTGTCTGTATTCTCACACACACACACACGTGTTTGTTTTCAAACTAAAGAAAATAGCATTCAATACTTGGTGTACGGTATACATTCGATAAGAAAACAAGTTGGTGATTCACTAGATATTGTGACTGATCACATGGGTGTTTTTCTGTGACAATCCACGCACCCAAACTTGAATGAATGCATGTCATAAAAGATGCTTTGGCATTTCGATATGCCAGCTCACCAACCACACAAACGTTCATGAAGTAACTGTCACCTTTTTCATATTAAGGCATATTTGGTTTTCATCTTCAGTTCGATATAAGAAAGTGTTTCAACACCTAAACAGACTTAAAGGATATACTCCAGGTGACAAGTTTAAAATATCTACAATCTTGAGTCCGACAAAATATACATTCCCGAAGAGCCAAACCATAAGCGAAACAAAATATATTTTGTCGGACTAATGATTATGATGGATTAAATATTATAGACACTATATCATTTACTATATACATATTTCTATTTACATATATATATAATGTGTGTACACGCATTTATATATATATATGTGTGTGTGTGCGCGCGCACACACACAAACATATTGCAGTCTCTCCACATGGAAAAAGAAAAAGAAAAGCTGTCGTAGCGGAAGTTGTAATCTAATGTATCAATTCCAGCGGAAGTAACGTAATCTGTACCAACCCACACGAAAGGCTTTCTCGAATTATGTAATGGTTTTAGTTGATGTGGCTATTATTGTCTGTGTGTGTGTGCGTGCGTGCTCCTTTAACTGTTATGTGACTACTTGATATGTGAATGCGTTTGTAGTTTGAATACCTATATGTATCGTGTTGATATGGCTACTGCTTGTGTATGTATTGTCCCTCCGTAACGTTTTAGTTAGGTTGGCTACTTGCATCTGAATGTGTATGAAGTTGGCTGTCTGGCTTACTACCTCTCTTTCTCTCTCATTCATGTGTGTGTGTGTGCGTACGGAATAGCCTTTTCCATCACCACCACCACTACAGGGCCTGTTTTATATATATATATATATATATATATATATATATAGATAGATACACACAATAAAAACTATATCTAGTCATTTCTTTGTATTTTATTGTTTGTAGTGCATTTATTGTTTATTTATAAGCTTTGTATCTTCGTCTCTCAATCCCCCCTCCCATATTGCCGAGCACCATTCATAAAGAAGCGATAAAATTATGAATGACCACATATGTGCGTGCGTGCGTGTGTGTATGCGTTGTCTGTAATAGTATTTTATTATCCAGGTTATCCAGTAGAGGGCGCAATCTCCACTTAATAATTACTCTATTTCTTAGTGCCTTTGTGTCTGTATGAATGTTTAATTTATGCCCGTGTATTTTATGTATGTACTTCGTATACACGTACACATAAACGCATGCATGCAAACAGGCACACACACACACGCATGACTTACATTCAAGATCAAATTAAAGCCAGAGGCGGTTCTATTGTATATATATTATAAATGGAGGTTAAATTAAGAACCTGAATTATAAAAATATCTTTTTATAGATCCAGCTGCAGATCTGACAGATTAATGAATATAGATAATCTAGCAATGGGCAGGAAGGGTGGTTTATCTAACAAACAGTAGGTTTTTTTTATAAGAGGTTCGTTTCCCAACCACATGGTTCCCGGTTCAATCCCACTGCGCAACACCTTCGGTAAGTGTCCTCTATTTGACGACCAAGATACCTTGTGAGTGGATCTGGAAGACGGAAACTGAAAGAAGCCCATCGTGCAATGTGTGTGTGAGAGTTTTTGTCCCCTCCAACTGCTTGACAACTGGTGTTGATGTTCGACCCCTTAATCTAGCGGCTCGGCAAAATGAGATTGATAGAATAAGTATCAGGCTTTAAAAATAAACTCTGGTGTCGATTTTTGCAATTAAAACCCTTCAAGGCGATGCCCCAGCCTGGCCAAAGTCTAATGATTGAAGTAAATAAAATAATAATAGCTTAAAAAGCTGAATATTTATTTGGACAGGTGACGCATTTGAGAGACATTTACAAAGTTAAACCTGAAAGACAATTGCTGTATGAATTTTTAAAGGTGGACCCTTTCTCTATATAGATTCCGGTTAATTTTTTAAACCAAACGTAAAAACAAAATATTTAGTGTGGGGTCCCTGAAAATGTGGGGCCCTGTTGAATATTCCACTCTTGCTAATAGATTAAAACTTGCACTGAAGTGGATTGGAGTTTGTATGTATGACAAAGCATGTTTACATTTAGTTAGATCATCTAACGTATATTTCATTAACCTAACGTGATTGCTAGTTACATAAGCAAGACTTGCTGTCAAATCGTCAGACTTGCTGACAAATCGTCCATTTCCATCCACATTTTTTTTAAATGGACGTGGGCAAGGATGACAAAAATGAGTGATAAAGACTAGAAACACTTGACTCTGATTTAGTTCCTGTTTTTTTTTTTTTTTTTTTCTATTTCTGGAATAGACTGGCCTGTGTTCTGCTCTCCATCGTAAATCAGTCCTAAATGCATCCCTCTTCGAATCTTTCCAGCTTTAGGACAAAATCTTCACTTATTTCCAACGATTGTCCAGTGTTGGTCATTATGTGTTGCCTTGAGTCGTCATAATAAAAATAATTAATCTTATTGTTAATAATCATTGGTGGGATTGGTTGACTCAGGAAGGAAACTGGACAGAGTACTTTGTTCTGTTTAGAACAACCTTCCTTTTGTCTATCCAGGAGAATTATTTCTCTCTTCCTCTCTCTGTATTTTCTCACATCACAGGGACCCGGACAACTGCAACTTCATTGTTTCTTCCTGCAGCACTAAACATAGAAGTTAACTTGCTCCCACTTATCTGGAGATACCATTTCCACGTATGGTTATAGGAACTAAACTACACTATGGTACTTAAGGTGGACTGTACCTCTCTGTGAAATCTACTTATAGCTACATGTACTGGTCCATCCTTTGGAAACTGGTGGTGGACTGTACCTCTGTACGGTACCTACTTATAACTCTATGGACTGTACCATGCTGTGGTGCCTACATACAGCTATATAGACTGCACCATATTCTGTACCTAGTTGCAGTTAAAGGACTGTACCACAATGTAGTACTTAATTACAACTAGGTATTTGGGAATGTTATTGATGGTTGTGAAGAACCTGCAAAGCTATCATCTAATGAAGCTGAGAGGCCCAATCTTCCCTCATCATTTACCCCCGTCATCCGCCAACTTAGTGCCCCCTCCCTCTCTTCCCTGTTCTTTGATATTGCTCAAACAGCTTTATCAACTTCGTATACTTTTATGAAGACGTTTTTCCATGCGTGACCATCCACCAGAAGTATAGTGTCATTTTTACATGACCAAACCTCTGCATTTTCCATAACATAGTCTTTTTTTTTATCCTATTTGCTTGTGTCATTGGACTGTAGTCATGCTGGAGCACCGCATTAAAGGGTTTAGTCGAGCAAATTGACCCCCAGTATTTACTTTTTTTTAAAGTTTGGTACCTATGTTCTATCGGTCGCTTTTGCCAAACTGCCAGGTTATAGAAATTTGAACAAAGACGTACACCCAGTCATAACCAGTCATATATTTAGTGCAAATTTACAGAAAACAAAAGATGAAGACAGGTGAGGGAACACCAAGCAGGTGTATTAGTTAAACGCTTGGGAAGAATGGAGAAGTCTTCGACGTTTCGAACCTACGCTCTTCGACGAAAAAGGTTGAGAGGAAATTTTAAAAATGGAGAGAAAGAAATGTGAAGGAATTAACGGTTCAACATGATGGACTGACCGGAATGCGTATATGTGTGTTTGTGTGTGTGTGTGTGTGTGTGTGTGTGTATGCAGATGTGTACGAATATGTATTTGTATATACATGTTTATGTACGTGCATATATACATATCTGTATATACATGCATACAGACAGACAGATGGATGTAATAATGCATTACACCTAATGCACCGTACAATGTACACAATGAAATATATTTTATTAATGATCATCATCATCGTCGTCGTCGCCATCATGGTGATGTGGAATGATGATGTATGAGGCGGTCTGTCTGTCTGTCCCCCCCCCCCCTCTCCACCACTACCAGCACCGCTCTTTGCTTGGCAGTCTATCAATCTATCTTCTACCGACTTCCTTCTTCTAATCACTACCTTTGCCTACCTCTCTCATCTTCTCCTCCTCCTCCTCCTCTCCTCGCTTGTCTGCCAAGCGAAGCTTTTGCACTTTCATTGAGAAAGAAAATACAACAGATGGATTTTAACTGGGGAAACTCCAGTTTTCTAGTCATACTACTTAGTGGTGGCGGTGGTGGTGGTGGTTTTTGGAGGAGGCAGTATAGGAAGCTTAGCAATTCCGGCTGCTGATTCTATATTCGTTTTTATTATTATTATTATTATTAGCTGCTGCTTGCCTGTCTGTCTGTGTGCGATGGTGTGTTGGTTTGGGTGTATGAGAGATTATAGGGCTTTTGCATATTATTTCCTATCACGACTCTGCTGCTACTACTACTACTACTACTACTACTACCACTACCACCATCACCGCCGCCGCCGCTACTACCACCAACCCCATTCATCAAAAAACAGCTTGCATTCCTCACATTTCTAATGTCACGCTTTGCCTCTAACGATCTGACGTGTGTGTGTGTGTGTTGTACTTGTTCGTGTGTTTATGTAAGCTGTCTGTGCGTATGTTTATGCAGCTGTTTCCTTGCACTGTAAGGTGCGTTCGCGCCCGCGCCTGCGTGTGTGTGTGTGTGTGTGTGTGTGTATGTATGTGGTTATGTAGTTACATGTGTGTTGTATATCGTATATGAGTTATGTACTGTACACGTGTGTGTATGTGCGTATATTGTTCAATGCATTGCACGCACGTGTCTGTATCCGTCTGTAAATGTATGTCCAAATACTGGACTTCGAAATATATATATATATATATTTAGCCCTAGGCTTGCCTTCAAGTGGATTTCTGATCAAAGATGTTCAACTATGACCATTTTGGCGGCAGACACACACACAAACACACTTGGCAGTGCATTCACCCAGTTTTTTTTAAGAGACTAAGGTATGATCGGGGGGAAGAGTTAGCTGTTAAATTTAGCACGTCTAGCTTATTATACATTGAAACTGCCCTCGTTTGTTGCTACTGGTGTTTATAGTGGCTGCTGTTTAGCTTTGATCCACTGGCAACTATGATCAAAAACCTTCCAACTGTGACCATCCTGATTATGATTATATATACATGTATATGTGTGTGTGTGTCTGTATATATACATATATACATATATGCAAATATATATATATACACATATGCATACATAAACATCATATATATATATATATATATATATATATATAATCAGACTGCATTGTCTTATTAAGACTGGGTGGTACGAGGGGTATTTAGCTGTTATTTTTACCAAAAAAGGGCTCCTTTGCTGCAGGTGGTGGTGGTAGTACCAGCAATATTAGTCATGGTGCTGGCAATAGTAATTTTAAGGCTAACATGATAAAGGTGGTGGTGGTAGTAGTATGGGTGGTGGTAGTAATAGTAGTAGTATGGGTGGTGATGGTAGTAGTAGTAATGGTAGTAGTATGGGTGGTGGTGGTGGTAGTAGTAGTATGGGTGGTGGTGGTAGTAGTAGTATGGGTGGTGGTGGTGGTGGTAGTATGGGTGGTGGTAATACAGATGCTATAATTGCTGAAATGGTGTTGCACTTGATGCAGTAGTAATGGTGGAGATGGCGGTGTACCCATGTGACAGCCGCGTCTCGCTTCACTACCATATATGGTAATAACAGAACACCTTTCCAACCCTTCCACTCATCTCATCAGTCATTAGTTTATTTCTACCATGTCAATGTACGCGCGCGCGCCAAGATGGACGATGCCTGCGCGCGTGCGTGTGTGTGTGTGTCTGGATAGGGGAAAGAAAGAGGGTAGCGAATTTTCCCAGCACCTCTCTCCCTCTCCCTCTCTTCCTTTCTATATATATGCACTTTCGCGCTCTCTGTAGCTTCTGCGTTCTTACAAACTGTGCAATGCAGTATACACACACTCACACACTGTATACATGCACTTATTTTGTGCACACGCATGCACAGGTTTTTATAAAGTGCATATCTTGTGGTGCAGTATAATTTACACATGCATGGCGCATTTTGTAATGCAGTTTGCACATCGACACACCTTGCAAGGTAGCATGAATACAGACTATTGTGTATGCATCACTTAATCCAGATGCACACATATATATATATATATACATATGTATATATTCATACATGTGTGTATATATGTATATATTTGTGTATATATATTATATATTTGTGCATATATATTTATATATTTGTGTGTGTATGGATCTATTTCTGTATACATATGTATGTTGTATATGTATGTGTCTATATGTGTACATGTCCATATATTTGTGTACATGTGTGTATATATTTTTGTGTACATATGTATGTGTATATATATTTTTGTGTGTATATGTGTGTTTGTTGAGTATAATCTGCTATATTGTTAGACATCGCAACATAACAATCGATATACAACCAACTACTGCATGCACACACATAGTGAGTGCATATAGCATGTTAATTCAAATTGTGTTGTGGTGCATATGTACATGTGTGCATATATGTATGTACAGATTCGGTTATGCTCTACCGAAATCAGTTTGTGATTAAGAACAGTCACCTTATCAGAATAGGGTGCATCTTTGAAATATAATTAGAAAGAAACCCTAAAATTCTCAAGACCCCCAGCTTTAAACTCCAAGACCTGGTAGATTTTGATAATATATACAGGTGTATATATGTTTGTGTGTGTATAAATTTAGATACATGGTTGTGTATGTTTCCATATAAATTTAGAAACTTGGGGAACACGAAATACTTTTTGGGAACGGTGAATCTGAAAGCACATAAAGCTATATATATATATATATATATTTCTGTGTAAATATTGGGTTTGAAAATTTCTTTAATAGGGATTGTGGGGGGGAAAGGTCGAAGGGTGCCTATTGGACTTGAATTCACATCTATATACATGACAGATGCTCTACTATTGGACCAAATGTAATATATATATACATGTATTTGTGTGTGTATGTGATATTTGTACTAAGTTTTCTTTCTTTTCTTTTGCAGGAGGTTATACAACATTCAAAACCATCTTTCCCCGGTTGTGCATAGCGGAACGAGTTTTACTGGACAGTTACCTTGACAAACCATCCACCAGCTACTTGGTAGGTACTATTATACTGCACTTGGTACTAGGCATCACTGCCATCAACACCATCATTATTTATCATTGATCACACCGCCACTACCACCATGAGCATCGTCCTCATCATCATCATCCTCATCATTATCATCATCATAGTCTTCCTTGCTGACAGTCGTTACACAGTTTCTTGATAAGCTAGAAATAGCAGCCAAATTTCTTTCATCACCCCAAGGAATGATATTTATTGGATAAGGTGGTGTTATATGATTGACTTAGGATGGTCATGGTTTGGAATGTCTTAGATCATAAGCTGACCAGCCTTCTCCTCTCTTTTCTTTTTCTCTGAGGATCTATAGCCATTTGACTTCACCATAACTTTTCATGTCTGCCTAAGTCTACCTTTCCTTCTTGAGCACCTTCCAGCGCCTTCAGCATCTGCCACATAGGTACAATCCATTCATCTTGCATTCACGTGTCCCTTAAAACAGCCTCCCCCACTTTCTGTCCCCCCCAACACCCATCAACTGAAGTCTTTGGCACTTAGCATTGTGTACTGGGTGCTTTTTACATGGCACCAGAAAACAAGAGAAAAATGGTCTTATCTCTACACTAACCTAGACTGGACTCAAATGGGGCTGTTGTTAAATGATCAATACTTGACCAATATTAATGTGACCAAAGTCTTCTGAAATTCTATTCATATTTCATGTTGCCTGTATTAAGTTGTTTTCTCGTTTTCTTCCTTCCAGGTTCATCCTGTAGAAATTCTTTCCCATGTGTTTTTGGGTGACCACTGTCATGCTCGAAACATCGATCTGTTGAAGAAACTTGGAATGACTGCTGTCATCAATGTGTCCAGTTCCTGCAACAACTACTTCCCCAACGATTTCCGTTATTTGACCATTCCAGTTGAAGACTCTCAATATGCAGATTTGTCATCCTGGTTCCAACAAGCCATCACATTTATTGGTATGTACAACGACTGCACTCTGGCTGCATGTTGCTCTGTGTGTGTGTGTGTGTGTGTGTAAATCCATGTCTGTATGTGTCTGGCACTAAATATGTGTGTGTATATATAGATATCAATGTATGGATAGATATCTGTATGTATTTGTAGATGAATGTATTTGTGAGTCTGTTGCTAGATATGTGTCTGCATATATATATATATATACACACACACACACACACATATACCTGTGCTGGAGTCATGTAAGAAGCACTCAGTGCATTTTGTAAGATGGTTGACATTGGGAAAGGCATCCAGCCATAGAAACAATACTAAAACAGGTAATTGGAGCCTGGGCAGCTCTCCAGCTGACCGGCTTCTGCCAAACTGTCCAACCCATGGTCAACATGTGTATGTGTCGGTAGATGTATGAGTGTACATGTTTCTTCTCCCATTTACATTTTTCGTATTTAGTAGACCAAAAATATGAACTGGCAATATATTTACCTTCCTTTCATTTATTCTTTTCAGATCAAGAAAAAAGTGTTGGCGGTCGTGTCCTTGTACATTGTCACGCCGGCGTCAGTCGGTCAGCGACAGTGTGTTTGGCTTACTTAATGCAGTATGATGGTTTAGGGCTGGACAGCGCCTTCGAATACGTACAGAGTCGTCGCAGTGTGATCTCACCAAATCTGAACTTCATGAAGCAGCTACAAGACTTTGAAAAAGAACTGTCTGAATCGTCCCCACCGAAGGATCCCTATCTGAAGTCCCCATGTCGGATAGAGGCACCGTTCACGTTTTGTTTCCCTGAATTCTGTCCATCGTTGCAACACAAACATAACAGCCCTCTTGCTTCACCAACCTAGATCAGGCTCACAAGGCCCTGGAGGGGTACGAGACTTGACTTGCGTTAATATGGCCAAAAACCAACTTCGACTCTTTTCATCTTTGTGTTTTTTTTTCCCTTAAGATGAGAAGCAAAACAAGGGCACTTTACTGATTTTTTTTTTTTTCCTTTCAATGTCCCTCCCTGAGAGCTAGTAAGATTTTGAACTGACTCTATGGAATGTTGGGCATTCCAAGTTATTCCGGTGAGCAGAAAGCACTGCTACATTTAACATTGCTCTTCTCTAACAGAGCAGCAACAAGAAAAGGGAGTGATTCTATTGTACATGGCCCGTCTCTGGCAGAGCAAGGGCA
>NC_068998.1:45921631-45924570 GCF_001194135.2 Octopus bimaculoides
TATATATATATATATATATATATATATATATATATATATATATATGTTAAATACTTTCTATATCCACACTTGGATTCTTCTGCTTTGCTATGCTCCATACCCCCTCTTCACTGGATAGATTAAAGTTTAAGGGTGGAATTTGAATAAAGGAAATTATATAGCTCATATATACATGCACACATATACTGACATATATACAGGTATACATATACGTGTGTGTGTGATGAATGTGTGTATAAAGAAATGTTAAAAAGGTTTTGCGGACTGGCTATGTTGCGTGATGGGCACAATTAATTGAAACGAACACTATATTATATATGTACATTATACGTGTGTGTGTGTGTGTGTATGGAGTTTTCTATATGTAAATATATATACATGTGATGTGTATATATTTGTATGTAATTATATTATTGTATTGACTGAAGTAATTAGAAATTTTCTTTCTTTTTTTTTCTTTTTTTTTTTCAAAAGTGTACAGATCAAAAACAAAAAAATATCTCTTTATATATATATATACGTGTATATATATATATATATATATATATATATATATTATAATTTGCATGTGTGTATGCACACATGCATGTGTACATATGTTCATTAAAAAGAAATTTTATGTATTATATATATTTTTTTAAACAAACAATCATCACCTGGACTACCGTCTCCTTCCTTAGCCATTCATCTTTCTTTCTTCTTCTCCTCATTTTTCATTTGTAAATCACTTTGTCATTAAACAAAATCTGTTCTCCAGTTTAAACATTTTTTTTTACCCCCACCAAGAAAATTTACCTTCATCTTCTACGCACATTCACATACACAAATGCATACATTTACACACACACACACACATTTCGTATTTCAATGATAGTTCTCTCTCAGACCCCACCGACCATAAAAACAGAAGCCAACAAAGCCAAGAATTTAAAGATTTACTAGACCAATGTCACAGTGTCATAGGCTTTCAGTGCCACAATCTCAAATCCTTACCAATTACCACCGATCCCTGCTCTGATCAAATTTTCATCTGGGTAGGATTTTTTTTTTTTTTTTTTTCCCCAAAAATTTTCAAAAGAATTTGACACTAATTAAACTTATAATAACAAATGGCCCCTATCCTGAGAAACCTTTTATTATTATTATAACTATTATTATTATTATTTTTAAGGTAGCCAGCTGGTAGAATCATTAGCAAACCAGGCAAAATGCTTAGCGGCATTTCATCCATCTTTACATTTTGAAGTTCCAAATTCTGCCAGGGTCAGGTTTACCTTTCATCTTTTGGGGTCAATAAAATAAGTATTATTACCCTACTCTGAAATTGCTGGCTTTGTGTCAAAATATTAAACCATTATTATCATTATTATTATTATCTTATGGGGCTGTTGCCCTTACTGGTTACTCTCAGATCTTTTTTTTCTTGGTTAACTTGAGAGAACTCCTACCCTTAGTCCCAGTCCCCGCCACCCACCAGTAGAGACACAGACAACAAGGATGAAGAGTGGTGACTGTTAAGGGTCTACCTCATAGTGTTTAGTCCTTCCTCAAGGGCCTACCTCATAGTGTTTAGTCCCTCCTCAAGGGCTACATTGTGGCAGCTCTTTTGTTAATTCAGTTGATCTAGGTTCACTGATATGATGAATGCTGTATCTGGATGACAGTGTGTGTGTGTGTGTTTGAGGATGTTTCACGATAAAGACAATCTCTAAGGACAATCTGGAAGAGGACAGTGTACTACAATCAGCGCCATGCCGCCATACCCTGACACAGAAATCTTAGGAAATACATTATCTTTTGTTGTTGTTTTTTTTGTTTTTTTTTCTAAGATGGAAGCTGAAGAAGGGGAAAGATTTTAAAAAATGGAGAACAAGAAAAATAGGAAAATATATAGCCCTAATGTGGACTATATATATTCATGTGTGTATATATTTTATATATTAGATTCAAATGACACACAAGAGATATATCTAAATAGCTGTTCTAGAACTTTCTGCAATGTTTTTGACTTTTTGTTTTTTGTTATTGGAATTTTCCCCCCTGGTTTAATAATAATAATAATAGTAATTTTTTTATAATTAATCCCTCACCTCCTAACCATAAAAGGGCATAACAGAAAAAAAAATGGTATTGGATGAGGTGTGAGGTGGAAAATAGAATAAGAAAGTTCTACAATTTAACAGCTGACTGCGTCTACATATATGTGTGACTGTGTGAGTGAACATCTATATATACATATGTGTATGTATGTTTTTACCACACACGTGTAACAGTAACGGAATCCTCTGTCTTAGAAAAACTGGTATGCTCATTATTATCAACTCAGCTACCTGCTCCATTGAATTATGGTGTGAATGGTCGAGTATTCCACAGACACTTGTACTCAGAGTATCAGCATGACACTGTGTGACAAGACTGGGTTCTTGCAGATACAATCCGTCAGATAAGTTTTCAAAGAGTCTCCATTTTCTCCCAGTTCCACCATAACCAGGCCTTGGTCTAGTCTAACTCGGGGCAATGGTAAACATAACAATCATTTGTACAAGATATCATTTTGAGGGATTGGATTCCAGGAATTCAGACATTGCAAAGCAAACTTCTTAACTACTTGGCCAGGCTTGTGTACATGTACATATGTATGTGTGTGTGTGTGTGTGCTTATATATACATATATCATTTGTATATGTGTGCATCATTGACAACGAGCAATCACCATGTATACAGCTAAAGAAAACGGAGGTTAAGTCAGAATTTGGATAAAAACAATTTCTGGGATTCATGATGAATTCCTGAAAGAGATGAAAGTACTAAATAGTTTTTATCCAAATCCTGACCACCTCTTTTCCTAATATATAGAACCTGTGCACCACTTCAAACAATTTATACATACATGCATATATATATATATATATATATATATATATATATATATATATATA
>NC_068998.1:45925950-45933450 GCF_001194135.2 Octopus bimaculoides
ATATATATGTATATATATGTATATATATATATGTATATATATATATGTAATATCTATATTGTGTACATGGAAACTTAAAATTTGTGGTGTTTGGCTGAATCAGAAGTTAAATTATAAAGCATTTTAATGTTTTATATTCAAATCCTTTCACAACCAATAAAATAACCAGTCAGTTGCTCCAGTTTGGCCGGAGTCTACCTACAACAAACCAGTAAGTGTAAAAGATGTGATCCATTCAAGCAACTTTTCCTTCAGCCTAACCCATGGAAAACGAATGCTAAATGATGATGATGGCTCCTTCTCCAGCCACTTACATTTATCAGAAATGCTTCTGTATCCTAAATCAAACTGCTAGAAATAGTAGCTAGATATTTCATAAATCACTCTATACCATCTTGAATAAGGAAGAGACATATTCAACAACATCAGATGTCAGATTGGCAAATTTGAGCTGGTTAAAATATTTTTGATGTTCGACATTCTGAATTTCAAATTCTGCCAAGGTCAACTTTAGCCTTTCATCCTTTTGGGATTGATAAAAAAGATAAGTACCAGTTGAACTCGGGGGTCAATGTACGATAGGTTTACACCTCCCCCAAAATTTCAAGCCTTGTGACTATAGTAGAAAGGATTATTATTATTACCCCATATTAGTGCCTACATACATCCTATCATTCCCATACAGATGCTCCCACTTTCTCTTAAGTGGTCTCCACCAAAAATAGACAACTCAAAAGAAATACACGCACAAGATCCCATAAATAATCAGGATGGTCAAGGCTGGAACAGTTTTGATCAATCAGGCTTGACCTAGCCTAAACAACAACAGCTACTGCTGTAAGAATTTGAACTTAGAACTTCAAGACAGAGAACTACTGAAAACATTTAAATTTTAAAATTTATTTAAAAGAGAATTGACTGTCATTGTCTCTCTGAAGGTCCTCCTCCAAGACAGAAAACATTGGTGTGGTCAATGTTCTTAAACCAAGATGACTATGTAAACATTGGCCAAATGTTCTGAGATGGACTTTGTTCTCAATTGTGCTTTAAACAAGAGGTACTTTTATACAACACTGGTGACTGAGTTGGGAGTGCCAACTAATGATTGGGGATGGAGTACGACATGATGGTTGGTGAGAGAGTACCAGTTGATGACTGAAGTGGTAGTACTAGATGATGGTTGGGAGTACCATTTGATGACTGAGGAGGAAGTACCTGATGATGAATGGGGACAGAGTACCAGGTAATGATAGGTGATAGTACCTACTGCTGATTGATGGAGTACTAGCTGTTGATTGAGGATGTAGTACCAGATGATGACAGAGGTGGGAGTACCAGCAGGTGATTGGGGAGGGAGTACTTGATGAATAGAGATGGATTACCAGGCAATGATTGGGGAGAATAACATGATGATGACTGGTGAGAGCACCAAATGATCATTGAAAAGATAGTACCAGATCATGATAGGTAGGCGGACCAGTTAGTGATTGAGGAGGGATCACCAAATGATTGAGGAAGAGTAGCAGATCATGACTGTCATGGGAGCAGCATACGATCACTGAGGAGTAAGTGCTAGCTGATGATTGAAGAGGCAGTACCAGCTGATGGTTGAGGTGGGAGTACCAGCTGGTGATTGGAAAGAGTACCAACTGATGATTGAAGAGAGGGTACCAGCTGGTGACTGAGGAGAGAGTAGTGGCAAGAGAGTAGTGGAAAGAGAGTAGCAGCTGATGATTGAAGAGAAAGTACCAGCTGATGGCTGAGGTGGGAGGACCAGCTGGTGATTGGAAAGAGTACCAACTGATGATTAAAGAGGGAGTATCAGCTGATTGCTGAGGTGGGCATGCTGGCTGGTGATTGGAAAGAGAGTACCAGCAGATGATTGAAGGAGGAGTACCAGCTGATGGGTGCTGACTCCTGGGCTGGATTGTCACAAAAATATCAACTGGGATTAGCATAATTGATTTAAGAAATAAGTAACACATATAATATATATATATATATATATATCATATGCACGCGTACATAAACATGTATGTGTGTATATGTATACATATATATATGTATACTGGTATACTGCTTGAAAACTGGTGTTAGTGTGTTTACATTCATGTAACTCAGTGGTTCAGCCAAATAGACCGATAAAATAAGTACTAGGCTTTAAAAATAAGTCCTGGAGTTGATTTGTTCGACTAAAACCTTGACGGCTGTGCTCCAGCATGTCCACAGTCAAATGCCTGGAACAATTACAAGAATAAAAAAATACACACACATAATAATCATTATCATTTAACTTCCCCTGTACCTTGCTTTCATCGGCCTCATGGAATCTATTGAAGCTGATTTGCAGCCATCAAATGCCATTCTTGTTGCTTGCCATCATCTGATTGCAAGCGAGGTAATGATATTGACTCCTGATCAACGTATGTTGTTGTTCTTTAACAAAAGATTAACAGGAAGACTTCTTTCTCTGCTTACTCCTACTGTACTTCTCCAACAACCACTGTAAGTTTGGAACATTCAAATGGTCACTCAATTCACAATTCATAACAACCAAATATTTCTCATTTCAAAACCTAAAATACAATAAAAGCGTATTGGCTATAGGTACACAATGGCTGAAACACACATTGGATAAAGTAGTCCGAGATAAATTATGGCTGAAGATTGGAATACATAGTCTTAAATACTCTGTTTTTGAAGAACATATTAGTGTAACGTAGTCCAAGACATACAATGTCCAAAGGACACATTAGATAATGCAGCCCTAGATATATTGTATTTAAGTAAAATAGAGTACAGTCGTGGCTAGAAGCTTTGTGATCATAGGTCAGTTGGAAGAGGTCTAGCTTAAGGTTAAACCAGAACATCAAAAGAAGCATTGAATTATATGGTCTTTGATATAATTATGGCTAAAATATAAATGAGATTGTCACAGATAAAATACCTTTGATCGTTAGGCATCCTTGTTCAAGATTGATTCTGGAGTTAAGCAGCAAAAACAAGATGGAGAAGATACGTGAAATAATGAAGGCATAGACACAACCGACAGAACAACTATAACAACAACAACAACAACAACAGCGGCAACAAGGTGTGATGGTCATCGATACAACTATTTTGATGATAGCTGCACTTGACCTGGGGCTAAACAGCAGCAGTAGAAACAACAACGAGGTCACCAACACTTCATTCATACTACAAGCTGTTTCAGATAATAATAATAATAATAATAATAATAATAATAGTAAAGGGCATTCAATTTAATGATTACCTGTTTGAAGTTTAGGCTTCTTAATTACGTGTTTGTCATTCCTGTAAGGGCAGGGAACCGAAGTGAACCCCCCCCCCACACACACACTTCTATACCCTAATTACAGTCTCTACACCACTACTACTACTACTACTACTACTACTTCTACTACTACTATTACTACTATTATTACCTACACAGCTGTACTCAATGTACCCAGTGTTCAATTGGTACATGCGCACCACAATAACATACCTAGATTTGTCACACCACGACTACAATAACTACCACCACCACCACCACCACCGCCATCACCACCACCACCATCATCATCATCACCACCGTCACCGCCGCCACGGATACAGTCACCTAATTCCGTTCTTCTTACGCTGTCACCTCTCTCTCTCTCTCTCTCTCTTTCTCTTTCCTCTTACCATCACCACATACCACTTATACATAATTCTACAACCAGCCAATGAAAGAGCCATTATGTGGTCCATTCAACCTGTTAGAAATAGCAACCGAATCCCCTCAAATCATACGCAAATGTCTTGAGAAGGAAAAAATACATTATTCAGTGTTGAAAAAATAAACGGGACGGGCGTGGTTGGAATATTTTTACTGGAGTTTAAAAAATGACAACAGGGTAGATGGGCATGGTTAGAACACCGATGATCATAGGGGTTGTAGTTTAGCCCCAAATTGACCTGGGGTTAAACGACAAAAACATAAAAAACAAAATTGCAAAATTAAAGTTACCATCTTGAAGCAGGAAATCTTGTGTGACGTAGAAGTACCGGGGGAAGGGGACAGAAACCCCCAGGTTTATTTGAGGGTGAGTACCTGTGTCTTCGTTACAGTACCCAGAATTATAAACAGGTCGAAATAGCTCTGACCAAGCGGCCATTCTGGGGCAAAATTTGCTGCTGCAGGAAGTCCCAATCTATTCACCAATCTTCCCGACGCCGTTGTGTTACCGGTTTCAGTTATTTGATGGTAGCCATGCTGAGGCGCCACCTTTAAGGATTTCAATCGATGGTATCGATCCCAATTCAGTCTGATACATATTTTTGCAGTATCTGCTTGTCGAATGGCTAGGTTACATTTTTTTCTTTTTTACAAACGAAATAGGTACCACGCACACACACACAAATACATACATACATACATACATACATACATACATACATACAGACAGACAGACAGACATACGCACGCACGTACGCGCGCACAGAGTATGTGGGTATTCGTGTATGTGTAGTAAATCTTCTTAAAGACTCCACGGGCATATGGCGTAGTGGTTAAGAGAGCGGGCTACTAACCCTAAGATTCCAAGTTCGATTCCAGGCAGTGACCTGAATAATAATAATAATAATAATAATAACAACAACAACATCGAAAAATACCTTAGGAATGAGAACCCAGGTTCGAAATTTTTCCAAGACACCTGATGAAGGCTGGAGGGTATATCAGCCGAAACGTTGTGTTAACAACAAACAAGAGGAGGACAAATATCCGTCAAATTCTTAGACTCCAAGTGTATTTTCAACTTTGCTGTTCTTCTCGAGTAAAAAATATTTTCCAGCATGTATGAATGTTGATATATATATATATGTGAGCATGTATGTATGTATGTATGTATTCTCATTTTATTCTTTTATCTGTTTCGGTCATTTGACTGCGGCCATGCTGGAGCACCGCCTTTTTAGTTGAGCACACCAACCCCAAGACTTATTCTTTGTAAGCCTAGTACTTATTCTATCGAGGTTTTTTTGCCGAACCGCTAACCCACGGGGACGTAAATACACCAGCATCGGTTGTCAAGCGATGGTGGGGTACAAACACAGGAACACAAACACACACACGACGGGCTTCTATCAGTTTCCGTCTACGAAATCCACTCACAAGGCTTTGGTCGGCCCGAGGCTACAGTAGAAAACACTTGCCCAAGGTGCCATGTAGTGGAACTGAACCCAGAACCATGTGGTTGGTAAGCAAGCTACTTAGCACACAGCCACTCCTGCGCTTATATTTATATATGAGTGTATATATATGTGTACATATATGTATGCATATATACGCATGTATGTATTTATGTGTGTATGTGTGTATATATATATCTGCGCATGTAAGATGAGAGTGCCAATTTAATCACCAACAACCAGGTAATGTAACAAGTTGTATTGGGTTACATTTTACCTGTATGTTCAAGAACAGCATACATACATAGGGACAGACACACAGACAGACAAACAGTCAAACAAACAGACCGACAGACAGATATGCATAAATATGCGCATATGCATACACACATACATACATACATACATACATACATACATACATACATACATACATACATACGTACGTACATAATTATATACATACACACATACAAACATACATACCCCACTATATATATGCATATGTATGTATATACACACATACACACACAACACACACATACATAAACGTGTATAATCATGAATAAATCACAATTATAACGGAGAGGGTTGCAAAACCCTTAATGTCTAGAAATAGCAGTCAAAACCACTATAAAGCCACTATTAACACTCATATTCTATCTAATCACAATAAAGCTGTCGGCGGGAGACATGACATAAAGTTCAAAACTTAAAAATCAAAGTTCCATTCTTCTTTTCAGGAGAGCATTCCTGTAGATACAAATTTGCACAAGAAAAACCTTTAAAAAGTCCACCTTGGGGCTTATATGTGTCCCGGTCTCGTTTCACTGTTTGTTTTTTTCGATGTTCGAAAAAAAGTTCGTTTTCTGTTTTCGTTTCTCATTGTGTTTAACGTATTTTTGTGATGTCCTGTATCCATATATGCATGTATGTATACATATAGATGTAGGTATGTACATATATGTATGGATATATGCATATATTTATATATTATTTATGTTATATATATATATATATATATATATACATATCATTCATTATGACAGTAGTTGAATAATATTCTTAAGACCGCACTTTGCTCACACGTAGCATTTTCCAGAGCTTGTCGCTAATTCAGTTCTTAACCAAATTGAAAACTGTTAACATTTTTGAAGAGGACTGGTCCCTACATTTTGGCAAAAGAAAAAAAAATTGAGATTTGATCCAGTAGAAAAAGTTTACATAAAAATTTGTAGCAACGTTATAGGAGAGTAATCACGTTTAGATCTAAATAACTTTTTTATTTTAAAAGCAAAATATATTTATCGTAGCTTCAATAATAAAAGAAAATATGAAGAATTTCATAGTTTTGTTGCCATGCAACAAAGTTTTGTATAAAAAAAAGTTGTGAGATAAAATATGAAAATATATATATATATAAGTAAGGCAAAAAATTGGATTTTAAGTACAATTAACTTTTTAAAATATACAAACAAACCATATTTTAATTAAGCTTAAATGATAGAGCTCAATTCGAGGAACTTCATGGTATCAATCTCATGCAATGGAGTTTTAAAAGAGAAAAGTTATGAGTGTTTTTTTCTCAAATTTGAGGGTGATAATACAGTTCTATACGTTTTTATGAATATAGTTCTATAAAGGGACTTTTAATATATGTCACCGGCGTCATTGGGGCAAGGAAAAAATTATCAACGACACCGCTAATTGGCGCATTTGACACATTATTAATTGGCATAATAGCATAGCCTGGAAAAAAAAACATGTATTACATGTAAAAATGCGAGATATAATATTCTTAAGATTATAAACCTGGATAAGTACAGGACAAGTTACTTAAAATATTGCAGGTAAGGATAAAATTTGAATATTAAAAATTATTTGACTTCAATTGACAAAGTAACATTATAATTAAAAAAAGGTACTATCATTTTGTTAAAATATTGACACATTAGGCTTGGAAGGACTGGAAGAACGGTGGTAGCAGGGAATTGTATCAGACTGCCAGAAGGGAAGCTAGGTGACAGGTTTATTTAGCCAGATACGGAAGGGAGATGAGATTTTCCTAAGATCAGCAAATGCATGCTGCAGTACGTCGAATGGAGTCTCAAGAGAGAAGGGAGATGAGACTTTCCCAAAATCAGCAAAGACATGCTGCAGCTCGTCAGATAGAGTCTCAATACGGAAGGGAGATGAGATTTTCCTAAGATCAGCAAATGGTGTCTCAAGACAAGCGAGATGACACTTTCTCAAGATCAGTAAACGCGTGCTGTAGTACGTCGGAGTTTCAATACAGAAGGGAGACGAGACTTTCCCAAAATTTCC
>NC_068998.1:45938458-45941409 GCF_001194135.2 Octopus bimaculoides
AACCTGCTTCTCCAACATACTGAGAATTCAGAAATAGCAGTCAAGGAACTACTGATTTCAAAACTACAAATTATGAGTAATAATTTGTAGTTTTGAAATCAGTAGTTCCTTGACTGCTATTTCTGAATTCTCAGTATGTTGGAGAAGCAGGTTACTGTCAATCCCTATATATTTATAATTATAAATTATTTACCGAAGAAGGTTTTTTTCATACTGAGCTACCCGGCAGAATTATTAATTTTATTACTAATTGATGATTCCCTGCCCTGCATATCTATATCTATCTATATATATATATATATATTTGTATGTATGAATTTATGCATTTTGTCGCTTTAATAATTAGATGTTTATAAGTTAAACACCGAATAACTTATAAACATCTAATTATAAAATGCCATTTCTATTCATATTTTCAAATATATAATATTGTACCAAGGACATTCTAATTCTTATTCTACCATATATATATATATACGAATGGCAAAATCTATTTTCGTTATGATTTCGGTTGGAACCGGAAGTAATATGTGTAAACCGTGTTAAATGGCTGTTGTTAGACAATTTCCTTATCTTATGCGTATCATTTCCACCGGAAATAATAAGAGTAAGGCATTTTTCGTATGTATGTATATTTGTAAGTACGTATGCAAACTCACACACACACACACATACACACACACACGCACACACACACACATACACACACACGCACGCACGCACGCACGCATATATACGAATGTATGCACGATTTTGTACACACATATTTATAGCTATACATATATAAACGTTATATGATATATAAATACATACACACATATCTAAGCGCTCATACATACATAAACACGCACAGACACGTATACATACTTAGGTATACATTCATATGTATGTGTTTGCATGTATGTATGCACATATATATGTATGTATGTATGCATATATATATGTATGTATGTATGCATATATATATATGTATGTATGCATAAGTATGTATGTATGCATATATATATATATATATATATATATATATATATATATATATATACATACACACACACATATGCATGTACGTATATATGTGCATGTATGTATCTATATGTATACCTATGTATGTTTGTGTGTCCATGTATGTATATGTGTATGTGTGTATTTGTGTATGTATTTGCTAACAATTCTGC
The DNA here is from genome assembly GCF_001194135.2 of Octopus bimaculoides. Classification (NCBI taxonomy): domain Eukaryota; kingdom Metazoa; phylum Mollusca; class Cephalopoda; order Octopoda; family Octopodidae; genus Octopus; species Octopus bimaculoides. The sequence continues at coordinate 45,939,634 of NC_068998.1, forward strand.
CAGCACACCGCCTTAGCAATAATAATAATTATCCTTTCTACTGAAGGCACAAGGCCTTGAAATTTGGGGGGAGGGGAGGGGACTAGTCGATTACATCGACTCCAGTGTTTCACTGGTACTTAATTTATCGACCCCGAAAGGGTGAAAGGCAAAGTCGGCCGCGGCAGAATTTGGACTCAGAACGTAAAGACAGACGAAATTCCGCTGAGCATTTTGTCGGGCGTGCCAACGATTCAGCCAGCTGGCCGCCTTGATAATGATGATATGCAGTACCAGACACTGACTCTCATGGCTTCTGATCTTAACTGACTGGAAGTGTTATCATGTATATTGTTTTGTCTTCGTATAAAAAGATGGGCTACAGCAAATATTCTGCTCAATACCACAGATTTGCTTGTCAGTTGTTTGACCTTAACCACTTGGGCATATCCCTTAGTGGCTGACGATATGTGCATCTCTGATCACGGGCAGAAGTAGTAGGAGAGCGTCGTAGCCATGTATTGAGAGGAATTCTTTGGGGTTTGGACAATTCATCTCTGGAAACATTGGTGTTTCGTTCATCATCCTTAAACAACTCTTATTCAGGGACCTTTTGAGCGCGATTGTCTACTCGACCTGAAGAAAATTCTAACTGGGCCTACATGCAAGGTCATGCGCTGTTTATCTTGATATAAGATCACCATGTCCCGCACATATGATTGTGATGCATGTTCCTGGTGTACCCTTATCAAATGGGTATTCATGATGGGGATACTGGGCTTCGTATATTTGTACCCCAGTGTCACTTTGATGGCATGCGCTGCTCTCTCACTCAATAATAATAATAATAATAATAATAATAATAATAATAATAATAATAATAATAATTCCCTCCACTATAGGCACAGAGCCTGAAATGCTGTTAAGCATTTTGTCTGATGGTGATCATGATCATGATGAAGCCAATGATGATGATGATGATAATCATCATGATCATGATCATGAGGAGGATAATCAACACCCCCACCTTTCCCGCCCACACCACCATCACAGCTAGAAAACACCACACCACACCAATATGTGAACCATAAACTGACAAACATTTTAGAAAAAAACATATCCAAAGTGTTTTGAGATAAGGAAATGTTGACTGTTGTGAAGTGGGCGGTTTGGGGTTCGAATAGGAGGTATGTAGGGTTGGGGATGGGGCAGGAGGTATTGGGCTGGAATGTTTGTCTGGAATGCAACAATTAGCAACACCACCACCGCCACCAACAACACCACCACCACCGACATGGTAAACAGTATTAACGTCACTTCTTATCTCCCCTTTTTTACATTTCGTTTGTGTTGCTGTTGTGCGTTTTTCTTTTCTTGTTGACGCCATCATGGTGATAAGAAGATGAAAGCAAGCGACTGATGGTTTAAATTTTTGTTGCTCTTATTGTTTATATAGCCCTAGGTCAGACCGTAGTCCTGTCTTCAGACATAGTATACCTAACGTGGAGGCGCAATGGCCCAGTGGTTAGGGCAGCGGACTCGCGGTCATAGGATCGCGGTTTCGATTCCCAGACCGGGCGTTGTGAGTGTTTATTGAGCGAAAACACCTAAAGCTCCACGACGCTCCGGCAGGGGATGGTGGCGAACCCTGCTGTACTCTTTCACCACAACTTTCTCTCACTCTTGTTTCTGTTGTGCCTGTATTTCAAAGGGTCAGCCTTGTCACACTGTGTCATGCTGAATATCCCCGAGAACTACGTTATGGGTACACGTGTCTGTGGAGTGCTCAACCACTTG
>NC_068998.1:45942026-45946678 GCF_001194135.2 Octopus bimaculoides
GCAAAATCGACTTCGACGGAATTTGAACTCAGAACGTAAAGACGGACGAAATGCCGCTAAGTATTTTGACCGGTGCACTAACTATATTCCGCCAGCTTTGTCGATGAATGTAATATCGGTTTTAAATTTTTGGCACAAGGCCTGCAATTTAAAGGGGATAAGTCAAATACATCGACCCCAGTGATCAACTGATACTTCTCTTGGCAAAATCGACTTCGACGGAATTTGAACTCAGAACGTAAAGACGGGTGAAATGTCGCTAAGCATTTTGTCCGGTACTCTAACGATTCTGCCATCGCGTTGCCTTTTGTTGATGGATGTAATATCTAGGAACTTGTGTTGGTGGTACACAAACAGGAGGTGTCTGTGACGTCATCTGTTATAACATTGTACGTATATTTTGTGGAAGTGTGGGTAGCAAAAGGTTAAAAGGGTGGGTGCGAGGAGCTATCCCTGTGGTGCTATATTCAGGAAGTCGTGGATTTAAGACATGCCGTGGTTATTGTTTTCTATACAGGCGTGGAATCCCAGCAACATATTTCAACAGACAACGCTTTGTGTTGTCTGTTTAGAAAATGCTTAATGTTTTATGTGTGTGTGTTCGCGTGTGTGTGTGTGTGTGTGTGTATGTGTATGGATATATATGCGTGTATGAGAGTGTGTATGTGTGTCTTTGTGTGTGTGTATGTGTATGTGAATGAATGTGTATGTGTATATGTGTGTCTACGTGTGCATATGAGTGTGTATGTGTACTGATGTGTGTGTCTGTTTATATGTGTGTGTGTATTGCAAGGATATATATTTGTGTATGTTTATGCGTGTGTGTATGTATGTGTGTTTGTGTAAATGTGTATGTATGTGTTTGCTATGTGTGTGTGTATGTGTGTGTATATATATGTGGTGTATGAGTGTGTATGTATAAGTGTGTGTATGTGTATGTATATGTGCGTGTATGTGTGTGAGTGTATGTGTGTGTGTGTGTGTGTGTGTGTGTGTGGTTGCGAATGCGTGGGTAGCTAGGAATGGGGTCAGAAGCTTGGCTGATTTCGACGATGTTTTAGGATGGGGGATACGTAGGAGGCATTGTATTGTATTGTGTAGTATTGTTGAAACCTGCATGCAGTGCGACGTTTCTGAATAATTTGATAGTGTTGTTGTTGTTGTTCTTCTTGTTGTTGCTACTTCTGTTGTTGTAATTGATGAAAGTGGTTGGTGAGGGTGGTTGGGTGTAAGAGCTTGAATCCTCGCAGAGATATATGTGGATTAGTGAAATAAACGAAAAAAAAAATTCTTCTAATTGATTCCTGTTCGTAAAGAGGAAAATGATGAATCCGGGATTAAAGATGCCTCGTTCGGCGAAATTTAATTCTACCAAGTTTTTTCAGATTCTAAGAATTTCAAAGTATTGATGGCGGTGTTGTTGTTGCTGCTGGGTTTTTTTTTTGTGGTTGTTGTTGATGTTATTGTTGTTGCTCTTCGTGTTTTTCTTGATGTTGCAGTTGTTGTTGTTATTTATTAAGGCAACGAGCTGGCAGAAACGTTAGCACGCCGAGCGAAATGCTTAGCAGTATTTCGTCTGCCGTTACGTTCTGAGTTCAAATTTCGCCGAGGTCGACTTTGCCTTTCATCCTTTCGGGGGTCGATAAATCAAATACCAGTTACGCACTGGGGTCGATGTAATTGACTTAATCCCTTTGTCTGTCCTTGTTTGTCCCCTCTATGTTTAGCCCCTTGTGGGCAATAAAGAAATAAGAACTTCAATTATCTTTGCGCTCTGAGTTCAAATGCCGCCAGGGTTGACTCTGCCCTTCATTCCTTTCGGGGCCGATAAATTAAGTACCAGTTGCGTACTGTGGTTGAACTAATCGACTGTCCCCCTCCCCTCAAATTTCGGGCTTTGTGCCTAGAGTAGGAAAGAATCGTTATCACGCCGGGTAAAATGCTTAACGGAATTTCAACCATCTTTGCGCTCTGAGTTCAAATGCCGCCGGGGTCGACTTTGCCTTTCATTCCTTTCGGGGCCGATAAATTAAGTACCAGTTGAACACTGGGATCTGTGTAATCGACTTACCCCCACCCTTGAGCTGGTTGGTCTTGTACCAAAATTTGAAATGATTATTATTGTTGTTGCTCTTATAGTTGTTGTTGTCTCTAGTTCGAAATAGGTCCCAATTGGCCAAAACTTAAGAACAAGGACATTCCAGCCAGGACTATCCCACCATATTTTCCCTTCTAGTTTCGTTGTACCCCGAATTACACATTATAAATGTTTTCTATTTTTGTTTTTAACATGAGTCCATGTTTTGAGGGAAATTTTTTGCTATTATCTCTAGCAAATCTAATTACCACATAGAGAATTCCACCTTGTTAGGAGGTGGAGGGGGCGTAACTTCCGTTTTCTGAATCTGTCTTGTTCGTATGGCTTTTTGGTGGGTGACTGAATTTGGAAAAAGGAATATTTGAGGAGTGAGTTCGCTTTCCGTTGAGTGTGGGTGTATTAATTGAGGTTTATTGTAACAAGGGGGAATAGTGGAGGCCGTTGTTAGGGCTGTGGATGTTGTTACTGTGATGTGGGTGATGTTATACAGGGTTGCCAAAATTATGTGCTTTTTGCACTAGATTTACCGTCATTTTACCATGTCCAACGTGAAAAATCCCTCGAATAACGCCCGACCCGCAATATTTTTGTGGGTTTTATCTTTTTTTTTTTGTATATCTTTTATCTTTTACTTGTTTCTGTCATTTAACTGCGGCCTTACTGAAATACCGCCTTGAAGGATTTGTTTTTAGTCGAATGAATCGACCCCAGTATTTCTTTATTTATTTATCTATTTATTTATTTTTAGCCTGGTACTTATTTTCTTAGTCTCATTCGCCGAACCGCTAAGTTACGGGGAAGTAAACACACCAACACTAGTTTTCAAGAACAAACGCGCACACACACGCACACGCACACACACACACGCACACGCACACGCACACACACACGCACACGCACACACACACACGCATATGCGACGGGCTTTTTTTGGTTTCCGTCTACCAAATCTACTCACAAGGCTTTGTTTGACCCAAGGTGGCCACCCAGTGGGACTGAACCAGGAACTATGTGGTTAGGAAGCAAGCTTCTTAACACACAGCCACGTCTGCGCCTATCTGTTATAATTTAAATTGAAATTTATTCTCAGTTTTATCAACCGAAATATTGTTCAATTCGTTCAATTCAATAAAGTCACAATTTCTAAAAAAGAAGAGAGAGAGAGAGAGAGAGAGAGAGAGAGAGAGAGAGAGAGAGAGAGGAATCTCAGGGTGTACATTTTCTGAGCAATAAGAAAATGAAAGGAGTGACAGATACATGAAATTTGTTGCAGAAGTTTGGGAGCAAATTAAACAAGGTCTTTCAGAGAATTTTCGTCTTTGAGAATCAATGAGTAATTTTAGAGTAACAGAATGTGCCAAACCAATAAAACCTGGAATTATAGACCTTGCTTGCAATGCACTTTAATGAAGATCTAGAAATTCGGAGAAAAACTGGTTTTCAATGGAAAAAAGTTTTTAAATGTACGATGGACACAGGTTTCAGATGTGGTTTATTCCTTAAATGAAGCATCATCGTATAGGGGTCTCGACTGGCAAAAATATGTTTGAACATTCGTTTAAGTTAGCTTTAACAACTTTTATCGTATACTTATATGATGTGGAGAGAGAGTATTTAGCTGTATGAATTTTATGAAATCAAATCAGTTTAACCGTCAAAGCATAGACACGCTAAGAGAAACTTTGATCATCAAATACGGTTTTAACGAAGAAGTAAATAGTATATTGATTATAAACTGTTATTAAAGAAGATTTGATCCAAGCGTGCGTATAAATCATGTGAAACTGCTGATTGGGAAATCTTCGAAAATAATATGTAGTTAAAATAAAAGTATATATGTAAATTTCGTTTTATTTTTACCAGAATTGAAATTTTTATTATATTTTTTTAAATATTTACCTTTTTTTTTTTTTTGTACTTTCTGCTTTTATTTTAGAATCTTTTTAGTGCTTTTTCTCTACCAAAATGACGCATTTTAAAATTTTGTATTGGCAACTCTGAAGTTGAGTTTGATGATAAGCTCCTTGAGGCATTACTTGAAGAAAATCCTGCGTTATCAGTTGAAGAATTGGCAATAAAGCTTAGTTCAAACCATACAACTGTTCATCATCATCTTCAACAACTTGGAAAGGTTGCTAAACTTGGAAAATGGGTACCTCATGAATTGTCCGAGGGCAACCGCAAATCCTGAGTTGACATCTGCTCTTCTCTCCATTCTCGTGAACTCATTTAACCCTTTTTGGATAGACTTGGGGCTGGTAAAGAAAAATGGATCTTCTATCGAAATGTTAAATGTCGTAAACAGTGGTTTGGTAAAAGGGAAAAAGCTCAACCACAATCGAGAAGGGAACTTCATGGGAAAAAGGTTCTTCTCTCTATCTGGTGGGATTGCAAAGGAGTAATTCACTTTGAATTGTTACCACCTAATGCAACTATCAACGCTCAAGTCTACTGTCAGCAATTAGAGCGTTTGAACCAAGCTTTGAAGAAAAAAAGACCCGCTTTAATGAATAAAAAAAGAGTGATATTTCATCAGGACAATGCGCGACCCTAC
>NC_068998.1:45947406-45952729 GCF_001194135.2 Octopus bimaculoides
CACCACAACCTCTATCGCCACCACCAAAGCCACCACCACCACCACTACTACTACTAATAAAAAGACCACCACTACCACCAATTCCACCATTACTATCACCACTACAACGACGACTACCACCGCCTCTGCCGCCACCACTCGTACTACCGCTACCAACACCATCATCACCGCCACCACCACCACCACCACCATTACTACTACTACTACTACTACTACTACTACTACTATAAACACCACCAAGAACAATACTACTACCGTCACCATCACCACCACCACCACTACTACTACAAACGCCAACAACAAAACTACTACACCCACAACCATAAACAAAAGTACAACTACCACCATTAATTAATACTATCACCAACACACACCACCTACAACAACACCAAAACCACGATCAACTACAACACTCACAACCACCACCACGCATTACTGCAACCTCTATTATCACAATAAGCATCACTACCACCACTACATTTACAGTCATGAACAGTACCACTTCCAAACTCACTAACACTATCGCTGCAACCACCTAAAATACGTTTGATCGTAGACCTACTCAACCAGGGCTGACCTGGGGCTAAAGAAGAACAGCAATAAAATCATAACTCCGCCACACACACACACACACACACACACACACAAAGATCGCCTGCATCACTAAAACCATTTCCATAACTGTCAACACTTCCATACCTACCATTTTTGTATCTAGTTGTTCTTGTTGTTGATTATGATGATGATGATGATGATGATGATGATGATGATGATGATATTGATGATGATGACGACAATGAAATAATCTTAGATTTATTCAGGAGCGCATTATAGCATCAACACAAAACACTAGTAATGTATAAATCGAAGTAGTTGCCAAGAGTACGTTATTTATGCAAATCGGTTAATCCTTTCTTTAACAATCCTTTCTACTATAGACACAAGGCTAGCAATTTCAGGAGAATGGGTAAGCCGATTACATTGACCCAAGTTCTCAGCTGGTACTTACTCTATTGACCCCGAAAGGATGAAAAGCAAAGTCAACCTCGGTGGAATGTATCATGGCTTAGTGCTTAGAGCATCGGGCTCACAATCATGAGGTAGTGAGTTCGATTCCTGGACCGGGCTGTGTGTTGTGTTCCTGGGCAAGACACTATATTTCATGTTGCTCCAGTTCACTCAGCTGTAGGAATGAGTTTCGATGTGACTGTACCAAGCTCTATCGGCCTTTGTCTTTCCCATGGATAACACCGGTGGCGTGGAGAGGGGTGATTGCTGGTCTTCCATAAATATCCTTGCCTGGACTTGTGCCTTGGAGGGTAACTTTTAGTTACAATCATGACCAAAGAGGAGCTTTACTTTTATACAGAGAGAGAGAGAGGGGGGATGAGAGAGCGAGAGAAGAGAGAGTGTGAGAAAGAGAGAGAAGAGAGAAACTGAAATTATTTCAAAAGTTAAAATCTGAGATACTTGCGAAAACGGAGAAAAAAAGAATGGAAAATATTCAGAAAAAGAAGTTGATGTCTAAATTCATGCAAAATTATGTCAAAATGCATAGAAAAGCACGTCTAAATGTGTGGGAGAAAAAAAAACAAGTCTAAAAGCATGCAAGAATTAAGTTTAAAAGCATGTAAAAGAAAGAAGTTTAAATGCATCCAAAAACGAAGTCTAAATGCATGCAAAATTAGTCAAAATTATGTAAAGCTGGGATTAAATGCACCAAAGAACAAGCTAAATGCATCCTAAAACAAACTAAATGCACCGAAAACACAGTCTAAATGCAGATAAAATTAGTCAAAATTATGCAAAACGGAAGCTAAGTACACCAAACAAGTTAAATGCATCCAAAATGCAGTCTAAATGCATGCAGAGTAAATGTATGCAAAAACAAAATCTAAATGCATGCAAAATGCAGTTGTAAAAATGCAGTCTATATGCATGTAAAAACGCAGTCTAAATGCAGGCAGAACGCAGTCTGATGCATGCAAAACAATTTAAACTGACGAAGCAAAAAAGAATTTATTTAAAATATCGAATAATTCAACATGTATAAAAACAATGATCCGGTTGTTGCTTAGCCCCAAGTCAACTCTGATGCAGTGCATATATAATTAGACATTCCAACCATGGCTATACAATTTGCTCACGTAATTTAGCTCAGACTACATCACTTAGTAAGTTCTACTTCATTTTTTATCAAATTGGTACGATGTGATTTGAGCGAGATTTCGTTTTTAATCTCTAGCAGGTTGAACGGCCACGTAGAGGGGCCCTTAAGCGAACAACAACCTTCGTCACCTTAACGCACCCATCGTACCCATCCACCGGCCTATCCACACACCTACCCGTCCATACATCCATCCACCCATCCATCCATCCGTCCATCCGTCCATCCATCCATCCACCCACACCCCTTTCACATCTACCAAGCTTAAAACGTCACAACAGTGACACTTCCCCTTCACACCTACCCATCCTCTGGAATTGGACTATTTTGAGGAAAACCCGGGTCACTTAGTACATATGTAGTTTGTGTAGTTTGCTAGTCTGACAACTAGGGTGATGGGTGTGGAGGTGTGCGTATATTTTATATACGTATGAATGAATGTATGTATATATATATATATACACACACGCACAAATATATGTACATATATGTATGAATGTGTGTTTGTCTCTATATATATGTGTGTGTGTGTGTATATATATATATATATATATATATATATATATATATATAAAATAATACAGAATGGGACAAGAACGCAAAACATCCAGATAGTTAGGTGATACAAGAAAGGGACAAAACATTATATATATATTGAGAGAGAGAGAGAGAGAGAGAGGGGGAGAGAGAGGGAGGAGAGAGGGGGATAAAGGGACAGGGAGATGAGAGATAGATAGGTAGATAGAGACAGATAGCGACTAATGTTTGGGGATGCGTTGGTATGTATGTGTATATGTGTGTGTACGAGTGAGCATGTTTGTAGAAATACGTGGGCTTTATGTACGTTTTAATATATATGAATATGTGAGCGTTTAATGAGTATACTAGTCCTACACACACACACACACACATATACACACATGCGCATACACATACATATAAACGCACGCACACTGTGAAGGCGCATGACTCACCGGTTAGTATGTAGTGCTCACGATCTAAAGATGGTGGGCTCCATTCTTGGACGGGCGGACCAGGAATGGAACCCATCATATCTTTAATCAAGGCACTTCATATCGCGTTGCCCAAGTTTACTCCGATAAAATCAGGATTATCACATTTATTTTTGCCGTTGTTGTTGTTTTATTGTTGGTGTTGCTATTATGGCGGCCAGCTGGCAGAATCGTTAGCACGCCGGACGAAATGCTTAGCGGCATTTCGTCCGTCTTTACGTTCTGAGTTCAAATGCCGCCGAGGGTGACTTTGCCTTTCATCCTTTCGGAGTCGATAAATTAAGTACCAGTGAAACACTGGTGTCAATGCAATCGACTAGTCCCCTCCCACCCAAATTTCAGGACTTGTGTCTTTAGTGGAAGGGATTATCATCAGTATTATTATTATTGACGATGATCCAGACCACTGCGACGACTGCCATCTAAGTCCGACCTTGAGGCTGTATCTGCACGTTTTATTCGCCTGTTATAACAGTTTCCAGAAAATTTTCGTCAACATTCCAGCTTTCAAACAGCTTCCTCTCGGACCCTTTCTTTCATCTATCAACAGACGCGACCCAGATTTTGACACATCGCGACGTTACTTCAATTTCATCTATTGAAAACTACGTGCCACCAACTTTTAAAGAATCTTACTCCATTAGAAACTTCTCGACGTTTGTCCCACATAGCAGAACACACAACAACGATGTAATTGTCGTATTTTGACGAGAAGGGTCGCCAAGATTTAAAACCTCCATCGACGAACGTTTTTCCTAATTTGAAACATTACCCCATCTCTGATGATACTGAGTCCACCTCAGTCCCTCACCAACCTATAGGCCTGTTGCAACATTAAGAAGACCTCAACTAATGTTCTTCCCAAACTGAAACAGAATTTCACACAAATACATTTCTCTTCTAAACTTTTCATTGTTCAACAAGAGACGAATCTTCAAGTGCACTGAACGGAAGTTCATCGCCACATATGTAAAACTGGTGACTGATATGACGTGATGCGGCTATTATCGGACTGAAAATCGACTGTACACAGTTCTGAAGTCGCAAATACTCTGTGCCAGCTGGTTCGAAAATTTGTTTGTTTCTTTTTTCTTTTTATTTATTTGTGTCTGCTTTGATAAACCTCACACACACACACACACACACACACACACATTTTTTTATTTGTTTCAGTCAGTTGACTGCGGCCATGCTGGAGCACTACCTTTAGTCGAACAAATCGACCCTAGGGCTTATTCTTTGTAAGCCTAGTACTTATTCTATCGGTCTCTTTTGCCGAACCGCTAAGTTACGGGGACGTACACACACCAACATCGGTTGTCAAGCGATGGTGGGGGAACAAACACAGACACACAAACATATACATATACCTGTTGTTAATGTCCTGTTATTTGCATTGTATTTGTGTACCATTTCTCCGTTTTTTTTTTCCGTCCTTGTTTTCGTATATATTCGCTGCTTCCTTCCAAGGAATCTAGTGCTCTTAGCTTAGTTTTTATTTGGGGCTAGCTAGATTGGAGCAATCTCGAGTATAACCAGCCGAATTTGCAAAGATAATCTGGAACTCGACTGAGGAAAGAAAACTCCGAATGACCCGTCCTTGTTTTTTCTTGTCCCTTTTTTGTATCATCTAACAGTCTGGATGTTTTGCGTTCTTGTCCCATTTTTTTTGTATTCCTTTATATATATGTATATATAAATATATATGTGTGTGTATATATATATACGATGGGCTTCTTTCAGTATCCGTCTACCAATTCCATTCACAAGGTTTTGGTCGGCCAGAGGCTAGAGTACAAGACACTTGTCCAAGGTGCCACGCATTGGGACCGAACCCGGAACCACATGATTGGTAAGCAAGCTACTTACCACATAGCTACTCCTGCACCTACACACACACACACACACACACACACACACACACACACACACACATCTATCTGTCTGTGTATATATATATATGGTTTCTGTTTTTATTGGCTGTGTATTGCTAATAATAATGATAATAATGATAGCAATAATAATGGGATCCTGAGGAGATGGAGTATCCAATATTTTATATGTTATAATATTTTATGATATGTGTTAATCACTCTGGATGTTCTATCGAAATGTACATAGGTCTATTTCATTATTATTATTA
>NC_068998.1:45952739-45966214 GCF_001194135.2 Octopus bimaculoides
ATATATGTATATATATATATAATTTTTTAAGGATGATTTATTTTCACTTCTCTACAACAGTAAACTGCATGTTAACCAGCCGTTCACCTAAATGCACAAGAGCCACATGAAATTAAGAGCCTTGTTCAAGATAACGACCTCATGATCGCGAAACCAACACCCCTAACCACTAGGCTACGCAACTTCCCATTCGTTCGTGTAAGTTAAGACATTGTTTAATTACGTTAATTAATACATCTGTTAATGAAGTTTTTGTACCACATGTTACTCAACAACTGAAGTGTCACTAAACTGTACCGCGTCACCTTTCGTCATCTCCTTTCTTTACCTCTTCCTTTCTTTACTTCTTTCTTCCTTTCTTTCTTTCTCCAGCCACTCTCTTTTCCATTCTTTTCTTCCTTTCTTCCACTTCTTCGCCCCGTTCTTCCCACCTCTTCCTTCTCCTCTTACATCATCCCCTCCTTTGTTCACCCCCTCTCTTTTGTCCTTTCCCCCTTCCTCTTTATTATCTCTTCGTTCATATCCCCCTCTCTCTCCACCCCATTCCTTCCTCTTCTCCCCTCCCTTTCTCCATTCTTCTCTGTCTTCCTCTTTATCTTTCTCCACCTCTCTCTCCCCTTCTCATCTCCTTCATCCTTTTCTCCTCTCCCCTTTCCCTCCCCAGTTCTTCTTTTATTCCCCTTCTCCCACCGTTACCCATTATTCTCACTCCTACCTTTACACAAACACCCAACAAAAAACTTGAAAAACAAAAACTCTCGCCACTACAACCTCTAGTTGTTGTTATTGTTGATTTTGTTGTTGGTGTTGTTATTGATTTTATTGTTCTTTAACCCTGGGCTAACTCTCATTGGCCAAACCTATGATCTAAGGCAGAGAGAGCTCCAGCCACCAGGCCGTGGATCATTTGGTACAGGGCCGCACAAAAAGAATAAATTTTCAAATTTTATTTCTATCTTATTGATTATCGCAACTGCTGGGTATTTTTTGCTTTATATATGTGTTATATATGTAATATATATCGTTTGATTTCTGTAGTTATCACCAGTGTACTTTTGGCGATTTAATAATGAGTTTTGACTGTTATTTCAAGCATACTTAGTATGTCTTTTGATTAATTTAAAATATATATGTATATATATGTACCATATATTTAATGATATACAGGGTCGGCCAAAAGTCACGCGCCGGATTTGTCAGACATGCTTCAATTTTTCTAAAATAAAATAATGATGAATACACACGTAGTGGTACATGATGAACAAAATTAATAATAATAATAATAATAATAATAATAATAATAATAATAATAATAATAATAATAATAAAAAAATATAATAAATATAATAAATATAATAAAAAAATATTCAGACAAATACATAACAAAAACACCAGGACTTACAAATATATATAACATACAGAAAATTGCACTACTGGGTACTGCACACATTCTACGCAAAACACTTTCAATACAGTAAACATAAGAGCACCACAGCAAACCACAGCACATACCCAAGGCGCACAGAGCTGCGCTCGGTAGTGAAGTGAAAGCACGTTATAAAAATAAAACTACTGAATAATAATAATAATAATAATAATAATAATACCCTGACGCAGTACCAGACAGTGGATCCCATGGCTTCTGATTTTAACTGACTGGAAATGTTGACCAACAAAATACTTGGAAAACATTGTTTTGTCTTGGTATAAAAGATGGGCTACAGCAAATATTCTGCTCAATACCACAGATTATTTGCTTGTTAGTTGTTTGACTTTAACCGGTTGAGCATGTTCCTTGACGGCTGACGATATGTGCATCTCTGAGCACGAGCAGAAGTAGTGGGGGAGCATCATAGCCATGTGTTGAGAGGAATTCTTTGGGGTTTGGATAACTCATCTCTGGAAACATGGGTGTTTCGTTCAACATCTTTAAACAACCCTTATTCAAGGACCTTTTTGAGTGGGATGGGCTACTCGACTTGAAGAAAATTCTAACTGGGCCCCCACCTGCAAGGTCACGCGCTGTTTATCTTGATATGAGATCACCATGTCATGCACATATGGTTGTGATGCATGTGCCTGGTGTACTTAATTTATCGACCCCCGAAAGGATGACAGGCAAAGTCGACCTCGGCGGTATTTGAACTCAGAACATAAGGACGGACGAAATGCCGCTAAGCATTTCACCCGGCGTTCACCCGATTCTGCCAGTTCGCCGCCCTATGTCGTGTATAATACTGATTTACATCTGTTGCTGAAATTTGTGGTTGGCATAACAGACAGACAGACAGATAGGCAACAAACAGACAGATAAACAAACAGATAGACAGACAGGCAGACAGATAGGCAACAAACAGACATGAACAAATAGACAAACAGGCAGACAGACAGATGAACAGACAGATAGACAGACAGGCAGACATACTGATAGACAGGCAGACAGATAGACCGATAGACAGATAACAAACAGACAGATGAACAGACAGAGACAACAAACATACATACATATAGACAGACAGGCAAACAGGCAGATAGATAGATAGATAGATAGATAGATAGATAGATAGATAGATAGATAGATAGATAGATAAAGGTGGTTGTAGTCGGGTGGTAGTGGAGAAGATGTTGATGGTGAGATGGTGGTGGTGATGTAGTATTGCAGGTGGTAGTTTTGGAGTAGGTGACATAGTACAATTGATTGTGGTGGCAGCGGTGGTGGTGGCCAGGTACGAATTTGTTGTCTGTGTGAAACGGGTGCCGGGTGGGATGACAGTGACGTCGAGTGTAAAAAAACACAAAACAAGACAGAACAAATACCAAACAAAAAAAAAAACAAACATGTTTGTTATTCCGGGGACAATGTTTTTTTCTTTTTTGTTCGTTTTATTCTTTTCTTTGAGAAAAATTAGCACCGAATGACCTCTCGGCTCCGTCTTATTTGTTGATTCAACTACTACTACTACTACCACTACTATTACAACTGCTGCTGCTGCTACTACTACCATTGCTACCACCAGTGCTACTGCTGCTGCTACCACTACTACTACAATTGCTGCTGCTACTACTACTACTACTACTACTACTACTACCACTACTACTGCTGCTGCTGCTACTACTACTACTACTGCTGTTGCAGCTACTACTACTACTACAACTGCTACTACTACTACTACTACTACTACTACTACTACTACTACTACTACTACCACCACCACCACCAGAGCTACTACTACTACCACCAGTGCTACTACTACTACTGTAACATTAACGAAGGCGGTCAGATGGCAGAATCGTTAGCATGCCGGATAAAATGTTTTGCGACATTTCTTCCGGTTCTTTACGTTTGGAGTTCGAGCTTCTCCGAGGTCGACCTTGCCTTTCATCCGTTGAAGGTCGATAAAAATAAGTATCAGTTGAACACTGGTATCGATATAATCTACCTATCCCCACCACCTCCACCATGTGTCAAATCTTTGCCTTTCGTACTTATGACTTTACGAGATGCCGAGGCGTTTATGCAGTCCCCCCCCCTCCTCACCAAATTTCATGATTATTTTCTACCTTGACCAATTTCCACGTTCCAATCAGAAACTTATTTTTTTCAGTGTGTGTGTGTGTATATGTGTGAGTGTGTGTGTACGTATATATTGTGTCTGAGGAGAGTCATATGCCTTAATATCTAACTCGCTCACCGGTTTGCGATTTTTTCCCACGAGAGTTCCGGACCCCAATAATGAACTCATTTGTATACAGCCAATCAGAGCTGACCTTGTCAAGTTAACAAACGCACTCTACTCAAGACGAAGAACGGTGTTGTAAGTCGACCGATCGCCAAGTTATGCCTGATTTTAGGAGACAATTAGATAGATTTGCATCTATAGCTGTTATCGGATTTTGTTAGGGCCCCATAATGGTGAAAGGGAAAAATGTGGGTAGAGGGTGATGTGCTAGCAACCCTCTCCCTTTGCTGTTTTAGAAAGTAAACAACACAAATAATTACGCAGAGGCAGCCATGGTTGAAACAAGAACAAGAACAACAAGCATTATTAAAAGAGAAAAGAAGAATGGTCATTCCTTACCCAAGTGACCTTATCTTGTGGGTGGTTAATAACTGGGGTCCGGAACTCTCGTAGGAAAAAAAATTCACCACCGGTTCAGCTTCCACTTATTTATTATTTATATTTTTTTTCCTTTCCAAAATTTTCGTTGCTTTTGGAACCTTATCAGTGGATGTTGATTCTGTCAGAAGGAATACAGCTCCGATGACGGTCAGAGTCAACATCCATTGAGAAGGTTGTAAAAGCAACGAAAATTTTGGAAAGGAAAAAAATATAAATAATAAATGAGTGGAAATTGAATCGGTGAGCGTGTTAGATATTAAGGTAGTATGACTCTCCCCACACAAAACAAAATTTGTTTCAACACACGGATTCACATAAAGAATCTTGCAAACCAAATACAAAAACGAAGTACACACACACACACACACACACACTATATTAAATCTCTGAGCGAGATATAAACAGTAGCAATACGGAATTGTAACATATAATTGCCAACTAAGTGTGGCGTCCTATACAGGACAGTACTACTGACGTTTATAGCCCCAGGAAGACATCTCCTCCAGCGGCTAACGACACACATTCTGTGTCCGATTAGTATTTGCGAGGGAACGACAAGGCTGGAGATGGGAGCGATGACCTCCCCACGCAAATACAGAATGTGTGTCGTTAGCCAGCTGGAGGTGATGTCTTCCTGGGGCTATAAACGTCAGTAGCACTGTCCTGTATAGGATGCCACATTTGGTTGGCAATTATATGTTACGATATATGTGTGTGTGTGTGTGTGATGTTTTATTCATTCATTTAACAGTTGTGGTCAATCCATAGATTTCTGTAACTCAATGGTTGCTCACTGGTATTATGAAATGTGTCATTAGTTCGAATCTACAGAAAAGAAAAGACGATGATAGGTGAGGGAACAAGAAACAGGTGTAGTAGCTTGACTTCGGGAAGAATGGAAAAGTCTTTGACGATTCGAGCCTACGCTCTTCGACAGAAAGGTTTGAAAGAAGAAAAAGATGGAGAGAACGAAATGAAAAAACCGCATATATACACAAACACATGCATATACATACATAATATATATACACACACATATATATATACATAATATATATATACACATAATATATATATACACACATATATATATATACATACATAATACACACACACACACACACACATCTATATATATTTGGAGAGAGAGATAATACATATACAAATACAAACATGCACATATATACATGCATGCATATACACATGTATACACATACATGCATATATACATGTTTCCACATACACGCATACATGCATATATATACATCAGACATACGTATATATACACAACATCCATACAACATACATATGTTTATAGTTGTTACTTAAAATTATTCGGTCATATGACTTGACGAACACAAACAACATAAACAACAATAACACCAGCAGTCACAAACAAACAAACAAACAACAACAACAACAACAACGAAGAAGAAGAAAAGTATAAATAAATGAATAAATTAATTAATAAATAAACAGAGTTCCCGGATGTGATGAGGATTGTTATTGGGATATTGGGTACTATGGTTCGGGGAAACGATTGAGATAATGTTATTGGGTGCAGAGCCTTGGAGGTAGGGGACACGGCAGAAAGGGTGGGGATAGAGAGAGAGAGAGAGGATGTGGTTGGTGGGATGAGGTGCGAGGCGGAGAATGGATTTCGAGGAAATGATTATGTATATATGAGTATGTGTGTGTGTATATATATATATATGTGTATATTTACATGGGTGTGTGTGTATATATATGTGTGTAGGTATGTATATAAGTCTCTGTGTAGCTATATGTATGTGTATATGTGTGTGTATATGTGTATATTTTTATGTGCACATGCATTTATGTGTATGTCTATGTATACGCGGGTGTAGATGTATGCATCTGCGTATGTATATAATTGTATACACACACGCACACAGGTTTCATACATATGTGCGTATGTGTGTGTGTGTTTGTATTATAGTACATACTATATATATAATATTCTACAATATATATATGCTATAATATATATATACACACAAATTGTGAAATGAATAGACAGACAGACAGACAGGCAGGCAGGCAAGCAGGCAGACAGGCAGGCAAACTGACAGACAGACAAATAGATAGATAGATGGGTAGATAACCTTCAAAATGTACGATTCTGTATCTGTACCGAAAACCCGCCCAACACCACAAAACAACAGAACTCCACCACTACCACCACCACCACCACCTTCATCTCCACCGCCACTAACACCACCATCACCCTCATCCCCCCACCCCACTCCCACCCGACCATTCTCCATCTCCGTCGTCTACTCCACCACCTCTACCACAACAACAACAACAACAACAACACCAGTACCGTTATGTGCGAGCCACACCTGCGAAGGACAGGTAGGGTCAGAAAGTAGAGGTCATTAGGTACACATTCCGGCATAGACCGAGAAAACAAGGAAAGGATGAAAGCCAGGTGTCAACGAGTGCAATTTCTTATGGATGACTTGTGTCTTATAATACACACACACACACACACACGTGTGTATGAGTGTGTGTGTGTGTGTGTGTGTGTGTGTGTGTGTGTGTGTACACAAACGTTCACAGACATAAACACACATTCGCATGCGCACGGCTATATGTATGTCATTATACGTAATCATCTTGTATATGAAAATAAACACCACACAAATACACACGCTCGCACACACATTTCTATCTATCTATCTATCTATCTATCTATCTATCTATCTAACTGTCTATCTATCTATCTATCTATCTATCTATCTACCTTATATATATATATATACATACACGCATACATACACACACACACATTTACATATATACAAATGCATACACACACACACACATATATATAGTGATATAATGATTCATACAACTAGTACACGCGGTGTATTTGGTATAATAATTAGTAACTAATACCTATGCGTATTATAATGCATCATCAGTCACACACACACACACACACACACACTCGCACATATACACACAAATGCGCGCGAGCTGGCTCGTGTGTATATATTCGGCAGCCATTTCATGCTATTTGTGGCGTGCCCGTTACGCGAGCGTGAATTGAAAGATTCACGGATTGATTCCTTCAACAAGCCGAGTTTACGTCATCACTTTTTCCAGCGAATCATCTCACTTTTCTACATAGACAAACTGGCGCCAAAACCAGCCGACGTCATTAACTTTTCTAACCATTCATCAACTTTTCACTGATTGTATGTTAACCGGGTGTATGTCTCGGAGTTGGTTGAAAGGAGCTTAGCCGAGTACAAATAATACCATCCCTATGTGGCTGAGTTACTGGACATCTCGGACATAGCGGAGACGGTCAGTATGCTATTTACGATGCGTCATACCGCAGTGAATGACACCAGACTATTTACAATGCATCATGTCACAGTGATGAACAGCTTGCTCACCAACTGCATGGTTCCGGGTTCAGTCCCACTGCGTGGCACCTTGGGCAAGTGTCTTCTACTATAGCCTTGGACCGACCAAAGCCATGTGAGTGGATTTGGTAGACGGAAACTGAAAGAAGCCCGTCGTATATATGTATATATGTGTGTGTTTGTGTATCTGTGTTTGTGCCCCTGCTATCGATTGACAACCGATGGTGGTGTGTTTACATCCCCGTAACTTAGCGGTTCGGCAAAAAGAGACCGATAGAGTAAGCACTAGGCTTACAAAGAATAAGTCCTGGGGTCGATTTTCTCGACTAAAGGCGGTGCTCCAGCATGGCCGCAGTCAAATGACTGAAACAAGTAAAAAACAAACAAACGAACAAACAAACAAAACAGACCCGTTACGACGTATCATAACTGCTGTGATGGACAGCAGTCCAGTCGTGATGTATATCATAAAGCAGTGATGGGGGAACAGGCCAGTTATGATGCATTATACTGCAGTGATAGACAATAGACCAACGTTACAAAGGAATCTATTATAAAGGCCTCTGCCAGCAGCTTTTAAACCCCTTCGATGACAAGCCCTTGCGATTTTGCTGCGGCATATGTGTCCGTCAATGACATCCGGATATTGATATCATAATCTACTCGATGAAATCATTTGTTTTCTTTTAATGGCTTTGAATTGTTCAATGTATGGGTGCGTATGACAGGGTGGAATTAGGCATGTTTATAGGAGCATATATATGCCGGATGCTACTACATTCAGAATTCTCATATTTAAGTGCGGGTGTATATAGGGATGTCACCCGTATATATATATATATTTATATCTTTTATTACTTATTTAAAGTTACTGAACTGTGGCCCCCGCCTTCAAGGGTTTTAGTCGAACAAATGGACTTTAGTATTTTTCTTTTTTTTAATTCTGGTACTTATCCAATCCGTTCCTTTTGCCGAACTGTTAAGTAATCTGGAGGTAAACAAACCAAGACTGGGTTCTCAAACGGTGAGAGTAAAGACAAACATGCGCTCGCACACACAAACAACACATGCATATACGTATTTCTCGGGGAGATTCAGCGTGACACACAGTGTAACAAGGCTGACCCTTTGAAATACAGGTACAACAGAAACAGAAAGAAAGAGTGAGAGAAAGTTGTGGTGAAAGAGTACAGCAGGGTTCGCCACCAACCCCTGCCGGAGCCTCGTGGAACTTTGTTTTCGCTCAATAAACACTCACAACGCCTGGTCTGGGAATCGAGTCTGCAGCCCTAACCACCGGGCATTGCGCCTCCACAGAGTTATATATTATATAACTCTATGTATATAGGCGCAGGAGTGGCTGTGTAGTAAGTAGCTTGCTTACCAACCACATATCTCCGGATTCAGTCCCACTGCGTGCCACCTTGGGCAAGTGTCTTCTACTATAGCCTCGGGCAGACCAAATCCTTGAAAGAAGCCCGTCGTATATATGTGTATGTGTCTGTCTGTGTCTGTGTTTGTTCCCTCACCATCGCTTGACAACCGATGCTGGTGTGTTTACGTCCCCGTAACTTAGCAGTTCGGCAAAAGAGACCGACAGAATAAGTACTAGGTTTGCAAAGAATAAGTCTGGAGGTCGATTTGTTCGACTAAAGGCGGTGCTCCAGCATGGCTGCAGTCAAATGACTGAAACAGATAAAAGAAAAGACTATGTATACATAACTTACTGGTCTGCTAGCAGTGTCTCGTTGCTTTATTGTTCTGCCGAACAATATCTATAGATTTCTAACCAACACGGATTGCTAGGAGGAAGATAAACATTATATTTATATACACAATATGTTCGTGACCAGAAAAAGAATAAACCGCTCTATAAGCCACATATATCAACTCTGTTTGGAGTTACTTCAGCAGCTATGCATCAACCGTAGTTGCATACGAACACATTGCTTATAAATCATTTGATGTTAGTGGCTACGGTAAACTGAACAGGCCAATTTGCATATTTAACGCTTCCTACACAGCCTGTTCGAATATTAAGTTATTGTAATTCGTTGCGCAGAGGCGGATGGCTTTGTGGTCAGGATGTTGCATTCACGATCGTAAGGTTGTGGTTTCGACTCTTAGAGCGGGCGATGCGCCGTGTTTTAAGTAAAACATTTTATTTTACGTTTCTCCATTCCACTCAACTGGCAAAACTGAGCAATCCTTCTACAGAATGGTGTCGCATCGATGAGGGGAATATATCCAGAGAAAGCAATCTTGTGAACCTATGGCCCGGGAAGGGACTATGATACTTTTTTTTAATGAAATTTTATAATTCATTACAGTAACGAAACGAAACCCTAGTAACTTACAAATTTGCACACACACGTACACACTAGTAAAACACACGCGCACATACTTCAGTAATGAAAACACACATATACGCTAGTGATGCGCGCATACACGCACACATATCAGCAATGCATAAAAACGCTGATGGCGCAGACACTCAGACATGCACACCAGTTGTACGCATGCATACACCAGCAAAACACATACACACATATACACCAGTAATACAGACACACGCATATACATACCAGCTATACACACACACACACACACACATACACACACGCATCACATCACATCACACCACACATATACACACAGCTTGGAGAAGAAGTATGGGTTTCGCCAAATTAAATAAATCCCAAATATACGAGTCCATAACAAAAAGGAAAGTCATTGAAAAGGTTGCAAGCAACGAAAGAGCTTTGACACACAAAAACAAAGCAAACAACATACTGTTTAACCAAAAAATCGATCAGTTAGTTGAATATTTAACTAATAATAAAGGCTAGGAATTGAACCAGTGCATGTATTAATAATTCTTTCTACTCTTTTCTACTAATTGCACAAAGCCTGACATTTTGGAGAAGGTGACTAGTCGATTACATCGACACCAGTACTCTTCTGGTTCTTAATTTATCCACTGCGAAAAGATAAAAGCAAAAGTTGACCTCGGCGGAATTTGAACTCAGAACGTATAGACGGACGAAATGCCGCTAAGCATTTCGCCCGGCGCGCTAACGATTCTGCCAGCTCACCGCTTTTGCGTGTGGGTTAATAATATTTAATTTAATGGCTCTCTCTACACGCAACAAAATACTTCATAAGATTATCCAGTATTATCCGTACAACCCAATGGGTAATGGCCCTTTTACCTGCCTTTCTCTCATCCTTGACCCCTTTTGTAAGGCAATCGTCTGCCCTAGTTTTACTTTTTGGTTTTCAAATCCAACCACAGACCCACCCAATCCAACACTTATCGTCTATCTTTACACAAAGATGATGGTACTTCAGTTGAGGAGTATTTCTGATGTTGTTTGATTGACTCGCCCCCTTCACAGAACGGAATTAGGTCGGGTCAAGTGACTAGACATTAAATACGAATAGATATGACAGGTAGACAGATAGACAGCCAGCAGCAGCAGCAGCAGCATCAGTAGTAGTAGTAGTAGTAGTAGTAGTAGTAGTACTGTGTGGCCTCCTCTTGCGAACGTTTCGGCGAATTTCTGCCAGAAAATTGCCACACGGCATCAGAGATCACGCGTTCGCCGTGTTTCGTGAGAAACCGGAATGTAACTTTGCTGCCTCGTCGCTCCTGTGCCACCCGGGCCCATTGCACGCCTGTGCCTTCGTATTTCAAGCACTCGTGCCCCAGTACAAATAATGCCTCCTTCGTTTTTGGCGTCAAGGAAATGACTGGTGAGGCCATTCTCATCGCCAGCACGTCGTTTGCGACGCGTCTTTCTTTCTGTTCACTTGAGGAAAGCTCAACGCCTATGATTATCAACCGCGGTTTGTGTGAGTCTGTTATATGAAGACTGATCCAGGGTTAAGCAACAGCAATCTTTCCGCTTCTTATTGCCAAAGAGGAGTTGGTGCTATCTTTATATGTAGGACGAGGTCAACAGTCAGGTCTGTCCATACAGGCGATAGAGCAAACACAAACGAGGGAATTATGCTATCGGCTGTCCAGACATAGAAGCTAAGTTCCCCTCATATCATACCTAACTATCTCTGAAAAAAAAAAAAAGAAGAAAAAAAAATGAGTTGCACCTGTAATTCAAAGGATCAATCTTGTCATATTCTGTGTCCCGCTGAATATTTCGCGGGGATCTACGTTAAGGGTACACGTGTCTGTGGAATGCTCAGCCACTTGTATCTTAATTTCACAAGCTCGCTGTTCGGTTGATCGAATCAACTGGAACCACTCGTCGTCGTAACCGACGGAGAACCAGGCTACTTAATAACAAACATAGCAGCAACAACAATAAACAACAGCAACAACAACAACGACAACGAAATAAATGTAAAAAGAAGAGGAAGAGAGAGAGGAAAGGAGGAAAGCTAGTGGGGAGGGGGAAGATGGAGATAAAAGAAGTGAGAGAGAGTGGGGGGGGGATATTGCGTGATATCGTAGGACCGGAAATGGTGAATTGTTGAGGATTAACGGGAAATGTTTATCAGAACTACTTAACCCAGTAAATCTTGTTGAAGACGATGTCTTGAGTGTGATAAGGTGAGTGGCAAAGATAAAACACTTGACCTCACACCAGAAGTTCCTCCAGCTTCACCCGTTTCCTTAATAGAGCTGCCATTCTTTCTTCCTCCTATTTTTCTTTTTCTTCCTTCCTTCATTTCTTCCTTTTTTTCTTTGTCTCTCTTTCTTTCTTTCTTCCTTTCTTTCTTCCTCCTATTTTTCTTTTTCTTCCTTCCTTCATTTCTTCCTTTTTTCTTTGTCTCTCTTTCTTTCTTTCTCTCTTTTTCTCTTTCTTTCTCGCTCTTTCTTTCTTTTTCCCTTTCTTTCTCTCTGTCTTTCTTTCTTTCTTTATTCTTTCTTTTATATTCCCACTGGCTCGGTCTACGTAGCCGCAACCCGATTCAATAAAAACACCTTCTACGAGACTGCTCAACCTACTGGGAAATAGTAACTAAATCTCCCTCGAATCGCACCCTGCCGACTCAGAAAAGCAGACGTAATGTGAATAACGTAATCAAAAGTTCATTACTGATCGGAAAAAAGTCGGGAGAGTTACGGCTGGAACACCCTTGACCACAGGCCTACTGGACAATGGGTCAGCATGCGACAAAACAACATGATACCCTATTTGACGGCATAAAAGACATTTCAGCAACGCATCTTCAGAATAGCTTTTAATGCATTAAAGCTTGTAGGAGGCCCAACTTTGCATATAGGACCCAGAGTGGCTTTTTTTGAGACATGTCTTTTGGAAAAAGACGTATCTTATATGACATCAAATACGATAGGTGCCACTAGGAAACATATGGGGTATTCCTTGCTGTAAAATGAAGGTTTCCTTAGATTATAGGGATGTCAAAAATTTCTCTCTCTCTCTCTATCTATCTATCTATCTATCTATCTATCTATCTATCTATCTATCTATCTATCTATTTGTCTATCTAACTGTCTGTCTGTCTGTCTATCTATCTATCTATCTATCTATCTATCTATCTATCTATCTATCTATCTGTCTGTCTGTCTGACTATCTACCTCTTTGTCTATCTATCTCTTTGTCTGTCCGTCTATTTGTTTATCGATTGATATCCGGCGCCAAAACAATGCTTCAGTATATTCCCATATTACCATGGAAAACCGACTTAAAACGGATGAACTAACATATCTACTTATATATATTAGCGTGTGTGCGTGCGTGCGTGTGTGCGTGCGTGCGTGTGTGCGTGCGTGCGTATTTGTGTGTGCTTATACTACACACATGAGTGAGTGGACAAACGAAAGTAAGTGGTACTTTATAGAGGTGTGTCAAACTTTTATTAAATGTTTACATACATGTGTGTGTATTTGTGTGTGTGTGTGTGTGTGTGTGTGTGTGTGTGTGTGTGTATTTCTTTGAATTTTATTTTAGTTTTTCTTAAAGT
>NC_068998.1:45966746-45968410 GCF_001194135.2 Octopus bimaculoides
TGTTCTTCCGCAAAACGCTTCAAAACGTCTCGATTAACGGTCTGGCCCTGGGGGATGAAATCTCAACGCACAATACCGCGGATGCCAAAAAAAAAAAAAAACGATCGGCATGCTCTTGATTGAGCTGCGGACGTTCTTCCGCTTTTGAAGCGCCCATAGCACTCAAGACATTGCGTACGCCCCATTGCCTCGTCATTGTAAGTTTGGTGAAGCATGCTCAATGTCTCTGTAGCAGACTTCCCAAGTTTAACGCAAAATTTCACGTTGGCTCTCTGTTCCTGTCCACGACAAAATCGCAGACAACAGCACACATGTGATCACAAAAACAAATTTCACAACTTGCAAATTAAACATAACGACGTCACTCGGGACGCCAGTCCATCGCAGCTTTACTCAAGAAGCAGGAAGAAAAAGTGAGAGAAAGTTGGGGCGAAAGAGGACAACAGGGGTTGCCACCACCCCTTGCCAGAGCTTCGTGAAGCTTTACGTGTTTTCGCTCAATAAACACACACAACGCCCGGTCTGGGGATCGAAACCTGTGATCCTCCGACCGCGAGTCCGCGGCCCTAACCACTGATCCATTGCGCCTCCACTACTATTAGAATTTGCAGCCTCAAAACTGTTCTCTATGCTTTCCTCAAGTGTTCTATAAGTCACGATCTATCTATCTATCTATTTATCTGACCGTCCGTCCGTCCGTCCGTCCGTCCGTCCGTCCGTCCGTCCGTCTGTCTGTCTGTCTGTCCCTCAAAAGCAAAGAAGGACATGATATCCGGCGCCAAAACAATGCTTCATTATAATCCCATATTCCCATGGAAAAACTGACTTAAAAACGGATGAACGAATATATCTACTTATATGTGTGTGTGTGTGTTTGCGCGCCTTCATGTGTGCGAGTATATGGTGTGTGTGTGTGTGTGCGTGCGCGCATACATCACACATGAGTGAGTGGGCAAATGAAGGAAAGTGGCACTTAATGGAGGTGTGTCGAACTTATTAAATATGTGTGTGTGCATGTACATATGTATGCATACATCTATATATGTATATATATAAAACTTACGATGAAAGTAAACCAAGTTTGTTTTAGAAGCGTTTAGATGTATTGAAAGATACAGAAATAATTTTTTTAAAATTCTCAAACGCGTGATAATGCTAAAAAATAGCGTGATCAGGATAAATTATCCATACATTGCAGAAAAATACGTTACCGGCCAGCCATGAGGCTTGAACTCACATTCCTGTGATTACGCGTTAAGTGCTTTACCATTAAGCTAAACTGCCCAAAAACGAATTCTTCTGCAATTTTAGAACCTATAAATTTAGCTTCATAAGACGCTAATACACACACACACATATATATATATAGATGTATGTATACGACACAAGATGATGTAATAAAACAGCGAGAATAAATGATTCGTAGCAAACTGTACCGTGTTTCGTTCTACTCAATCAAGGTGAAACATGCAACACTGGATCGCAGAACACACACACACACACACACATATGGATATGTATGTATGCATATTTCATTTGATGTGTGCGTATGTGCATGTGTGTGTGTGTGTGTGTGTGTGTGAGTGTGTGTGTGGCAATTTACTCGATTCTCACTTCCTAATATATCAACTCAAGGTACCGGAAACTCGGGCAGTCGCCCGGGG
>NC_068998.1:45968560-45974836 GCF_001194135.2 Octopus bimaculoides
TGTGTAAACAACAAACAGATATATTAATTTAACGCTCAGGAAGTGAGAAACTCTTTTACGTTTCGAGCCTACGCTCCTCGACAGAAAGGAACACAAAAATAAACAGCAAATCGACCTCAACGGAGTTTGAACTCAGAACATAAAGACGGAAGAAATACCGCTTATTAAATAATAAGTTAAAGTGAAATTAACTACGTTTATGATTTTTTTTTTTTTTAATGGCTGATACGTCATCGTCGCTGCAAACGTTTTAGTTTCAAAACACGATCTGAGATCAAATTACTTTCCTAGAAGTACGTATATATACTGGCAGGAAAGTAATTTGATCTTAGATCGTGTTTCGAAACTAAAACGATTGCAGCGACGAAAACATATCAGCCATTAAAAAAAAACCCTCATAAACGCAGTTAATTTCACTTTAACTTTTGTATATATATATTTTTTTGTATGACTTAAAGGATTGGTCGGTGTTTAGTTACGTATTTAGGAGTTGGTTATAGATTGACTTATTGAATTTATTTACCGATACTGTTGTACATAGGGTAAATGTGTTTGAAAGTTGTGGTTTCTTTGGTATATTTATTCCCAAACACACACACACACACACACACACACATGCCTAAATTTGTCTTCGTATTTTATGTTGTTACGTTTTATGACGTCCTGTACCCATATATGCATATGTATCTATCTATTTATCTATCTATCTATCTATCTATCTATCTGTCTATCTATATACATATATATGTATATACATATATGTATGTATGTATGTATGTATGCACATATGTAAATATATTTTATTTATATTATTATATGACTGAACGCCACGCATTCATTTCCAAGATTTCCAAGTAAGTTTATCTATCTATAGCCCGAGGTTATAGTAGAAGACACTTGCCTAAGTTGTCACAGTGGGAATGAACCCGGAACCATGTGGTTGGGGAGCAAACTCCTTACCACACAGCCACACCCGAAATATATATATATATATATATATATATATATATATATAGTCACTAGATATCTTATATAATCGATAGTTATTGTGATCGACAACAGACATAATTTTTGGGACAAACTCTTTTGTTCCTCCTGGTTCTATAGTGTACCGAAGAACTGCCCAGCTGACTGTGATAGACACAATAACCAACACTGCTGCTGCTACCACTGCTACCACTGCTACTGCTGCTACTACTACTATTGCTGCCGCCGTTTCTTCTTCTTCTTCTTCTTCTTCTTCTTCTTCTTCTTCTTCTTCTTCTTCTTCTTCTTCTTCTTCTTCTTCTTCTTCTTCTTCTTCTTCTTCTATGACGACGACGACGATCGCTGCAATAACAAAATCATCCAGTGGCAAGTACTTTAACCAATTTGGGACCATCTTGGTGGTCACAGAATCGGCTAGAAATAGAAACTAAATCTCCAGCCATCTTGCATATTGGATAGTACAGGTCGGACAATGTAGTCAATGTACATCTCAATCGACAGAATGGTTGCGGATGGAGTCTTCCTCATTGAGATTCCATTCAGGATGAACTTGGGGTTAAACACCACCGCCATGGCCACCACTACCGGCGCCGCCACCACCACTACCACCACTACCAAGTGTCCCTGTAAGTGTTCACTCGCCAAGACATGGCACCCCAAAAACCACCCTTTAAATCATACATTACTGTCTTAAAAAGAAGGAGCACATTAGTTAGTGTAGTCCGAGATATACACCTTAAAATGAAAAGGGATGATCACAAACGGGACGTCTGTGTTCCGTGGTGTGGTCGTTCAGTACAAGCCACGGGTTAAACAACGGCAAGAACAGAATACAAAAAAGCACATCGGTCATTTGGTCTACTAGAAATAGCAGCCAAATCACCGTGAATCATATGGCATAATTTAGTGTGGTGATAGTAGTGGGGGGTGGTAGTGCCGGTGCTGATGTGGTGGCGGTGGTGTTGGTGGTGGTGGTGGTGGTGGTGGTGGTGGTGGTGGTGGTCGTCATTGTTGTATTGATGGTGGTGGCTGTGCATATGGTGGTATTTGTGGTAGAGTTGATGATGATGGTGGTGGTGGTGGTGATGATGGCGATGGGAAATGTGGTGGAGGTAGTGGTGGTGGATTAGTAGTGGGGATAGTGGTGGGAATGGTGGTGGTGACTGTGGTTGTAGTGGTGGTGACTGTGGTTGTAGTGGTGGTGGGGAAGGTGTAGCCGGCGGCACTTGTTTGTTTGCTGGTGTAGAGTTACATTTAATTGCATGAACTAACGAAGGTTCCATCCATTCACGTGTTCCAGGACGTTCCGTGTTTGCCTGTATCTCCTCCTTCCCCCACTCTCTCTCTCCCTCCTTCTCTTTCCTACTCTATCGATCTATCGATATCCTTCGCTCCATCCCTCTCTGTCTTCCTCTAGGAACTAGGAACCTCCTCCTCATCCCCTCCTCCGTTTTCGTCTTACCAATATTATTATTATTATTATTATATCAGCCCCCCCATTCACATTAACTTCCGCTGCGTCTCCTCTCCTCCACCTCCCTCAGTTTCTGTTTGCTAGTGTCTTTCCTCATCTCTTCCTATCACTCTCTTTCATTCATCTTCTCTCTCTCTTTCATTCATCTTCTCTCTCTCTTTCATTCATCTTCTCTCTCTCCCTCTCTCTCTCTCATACTCCCTCACTCTCTCATTCTCTCTATTTCTACTCAACACACAAATACACGTTCAATCCTTCTCTCTTTCACAATTTCTGTTTCTCTAAAATACACACACATTCTCCCCCCCCTCTCTCTCTCTCTGAAATGTGTATTTATCTATCTCAACCTGTCAGTTTATCTTTTTAACCACTTATCCATCCTATCTATCTATCAATCTATCTATCTATCTATCTATCTATCTAACTGTCTTTCTGTTTGTCAATCTATCTATCTATCTATCTATCTATCTATCTATCTATCTATCTATCTATCTATCTATCTATCTATCTATCCATCTATCTATCTATCTATCTATCGATCTCAGCAGTCGATAAATACATATCTGTTGCAAACCACGGAGGAGATATCTTGCAGCATTTGATTCATCGCTTTGCATCCTGGGTTCGAATCCTACAATACACAGACCTACGTCTACTTTGACGGCAGACACTCTATCACCTAGTTTACTAGCGCCATCTATCACCAGGGGTGTCTTTAGCGGAGTCCACTATTGGAAACATTCGGGCCAGTTACAGGTCCGAGGATAGCTTCTCCTACTAGAATGTATTAAGGGCTGTATGCCATTACCCTTTGCTTCATCAAAAATGTAGGTACCAGCATAACCATAATCTTACCCCCCCCCCATAGGAGTGGCTGTGTGGTAAGTAGCTTGCTTACCAACCACATGGTTCCGGGTTCAGTCCCAATGCGTGGTACCTTGGGCAAGTGTCTTCTACTATAGCCTCGGGCCGACCAAAGCCTTGTGAGTGGATTTGGTAGACGGAAGCTGAAAGGAGCCTGTCGTATATATGTATATATATATATATATATATATATATATAGGTATATGTATGTGTGTGTATATGTTTGTGTGTCTGCGTTTATCCCCCTAGCATTCCTTGACAACCGATGCTGGTGTGTTTACGTCCCTGTAACCTAGCGGATCGGCAAAAGAGACCGATAGAATAAGTACTAGGCTTCGAAAGAATAAGTCCTGGGGTCGATTTGCTCGACTAAAGGCGGTGCTCCAGCATGGCCGCAGTCAAATGACTGAAACAAGTAAAAGAGTAAGCGTCAACGAATGGTTTATCCTTCCATGGTTAGAAATACCGGGGCTATCTTGACTGGTTTCAGATCTATTTAGTAATTCATCAGAGGGCAAGTACGAATCTCTTGTGCCTTTGGAGAGATTAATGTCTTATAACTATTTATATGGAACGCGAACCGGGATTCAATGAAACTGGCCAATCGAATTTGCAATACAGGAACTAGCAAGGCTTGGAAGGCACGTTGCGAGGCAACTGAAGCAAGCTGCCTGGGTTTTGTGGGATGTTCGCTCAGGTGACGGCGCGTGGCTTTGTGGTTAGGTATGTTAAACGCATGGTTGTAACATTGTGGTTTCGATTCCTGGACCCCAGGGCGACGCGTTGTGTTTAGAGAGCGAATACGAAGTTTTTGTGCCTTTGGAGAGATTAATATCTTATAACTATTTATATGGAACACGAATCAAGATTCAATTAAGCTGACCAATCGAATTTGCATCACTGTGTTGATGTGGTTAACTAGTTATGTATTCACAGGGCTTATTATGATAACCGGAAATACACTGAATGTAAAGTGAACCTACTATTTTAACCTCGCTGAGAAATTTCAACAAGTGTAGATATATATTTATGACTATCTGCAAGCAAAATAATTGAGATTGTCTGAACTGATTTTGTCTCTATTTGGGGATTCATTAGAGAACAAGTTGCAGCTTACCTCTGCCTACGTATAAACTGATTGCTATTTATATCAAACACAAACCTAGACTCAATTAAACTGGTCAATCTAACTTTTGAGTGTTTATATGTTTTTGGCACATAACGAACTCCATTATCAACACACGCTGCAACATGGTTGCTTCAGAAACTGCAGAGATGGCATCATTAGCGCAAATAAACATGCATCACGCAAATTATTTTCAGATTAAAACAAAACAACAAAACATAACTTAAAAAAAAAATCTGACGAAAAAGAACTACAGATGAAGGTTTCAGTCTTCAATATTTACGGATATAGAAAGGAAGATACGAAAGAAAATAGATCTCTCTCTCTCTCTCTCTCTCTCTCTCTCTCTCTCTCTCTCTCTCTCTCTCTCTCTCTCTCCCCTCTCTCTCTCTCACACACACACAAATTATTGTTGTTGGCACTCCGTCGCTTACGACGTCGAGGGTTCCAGTTGATCCGATCAACGGAGCAGCCTGCTCGTGAAATTAACGTGCAAGTGGCTGAGCACTCCACAGACACGTGTACCCTTAACGTAGTTCTCGGGGATATTCAGCGTGACACAGTGTGACAAGGCTGACCCTTTGAATTACAGGCACAACAGAAACAGGAAGTAAGAGTGAGAGAAAGTTGTGGTGGAAGAGTACAGTAGGGTTCGCCACCATCCCCTGCCGGAGCCTCGTGGAGCTTTAGGTGTTTTCGCTGAATAAACACTCACAACGCCCGGTCTGGGAATCGAAACCGTGATCCTATGACCGCGAGTCCTCTGCCCTAACCACTGGGCCGTTGCGCCTCCACTCACACACAAATAAATAGATAAATAAACGATAAGGACACCAGTGTCAACAACAATAACTACATCCCCTATTTTGAAAACGTTGTTTATCAAAAGAAGCGATGCAACTTGAACTCGCTCATCGAAAAGGAGAAGGAATGAGCAATGTACGTCAGTAAGGATGTACATTCTCGTCGAATGAACCCAGGAAAAGACAAAGATGAATGTGACATATTTCTGCGCCCCTCCTCACAAAAAAAAAAAAAAAGGAGGGATTTCAGAGTGTCCTCAAAATAGGAACTGGAAGAATTTCTTAGAAGAGGAGTTGGAATAATCATAAGCCGCGAGGAAACAGTTGATGATTCATTGCTGCGATACTCAAAGTTTCTTCTTACCAGCGTTGGTTTTGGTGACGAAGAAATGAATTAAAACGACGGGTGAACACCGAAAATAACCATTTTCAAAGGTCAGTTGCGGTCAGGAGGAAAAAGGAAATTTGTATCATGCCCTATCGAGCGGTGTTTAATTACATCTAACTTGGTTACGTGTTGTGGAGAGGAAGGACAGGGTAATGCACTCACGTGATCTATGACGAGGGAGTCAGCTCTCTTTGCATTTGAAAGTTTTCCATTAAAACTAATTTAAATTATATGTAATATATGCATACATACTTATATATAATCCTTACATATATATACACACACACATGCACAGCCACCACATTTGAAATCGGAGTCATGTTTGTGGATTAAATTACCTGGTCTTACGTTTCTTCATATTATATATGTTTATCTTTTGTCTCAAGTTCCTCTTGAGCACTTGTGCAAACCTTAACTTTGTGAGAGAATTTCTGATTAATCGTATTCTTTCTCAAAGCAATTACATATATATGTATGTATGTATGTATGTACTCATGCTTTGAATTCTATCTTCTCTGTTAGCACCGCCTTACCTATACAGACAGACAGACAGACAGACATATAGATAGATAGATAGAGAGAGAGAGAGAGAGAGAGAGAGAGAGAGAGAGAGAGAGAGAGAGAGAGAGAGAGA
>NC_068998.1:45975300-45977137 GCF_001194135.2 Octopus bimaculoides
AAGTCACTCTCAATAATATATTTGCTTTAGAATAAGTAAACACGCACACACGGACGCACACACATGCATACACACATATTCATATCTTTTCAATTTGTTTTAGTAATCCGACTGCAGCCATGCTAGAGCATCGAAGAAATCAACCCCAGAACTTATTCTTTGTAAACCTGGTACTTGTTCTGTCGATCTCTAATGCCGAACCGCTAATTACGGTGACGTAAATACACCAACATCGGTTGTCAAGTGATGATAGGGGGGACAAACACAGACACAAAGACACGCACACACACACACACACACACACACACACACACACACACACATATATATGGAACAAAAATGCAATAGAGGGCATTAAAACGTTCGGACAGATAGACAACACAAAGGCGAACAAGAGAAACAACAATGAGAAGGACAGGCAATACATATATATATATATATACATACGACAGGCTTCTTTCAGTTTCCAACTACCAAATTCACTCACAAGGCTTTGGTCAGCCCGAGGCTATAGTAGAAGACACTTTCCCAAAGTGCCACGTAGTGGGATGAACCCGGAACCATGTGCTTGTGAAGCAAAATTCTTACCACACAGCCTATATGTATATCATATACATATCACTTTTGCCAGAGCTGGATAGAAGCCCAGCTAATAGAAACATCAACGACTACACCAGCTTTACAGAGCTCCAGACTTGCAGCTGAGAGCGGATCTTGTTCAGCAGTTATAGTTCTCCAAGCAGACCGTAACGATGATACTATGTCCAGACATAGTTATTTTCTCAACTCCTCAACCTGATAAGTGATTACGTTTGAAGAACACATGGACGGGGCTCGTTAGAGAAATCTTAACAAAATACCAGGGGGTGGTAGAACTATACAGAAACCGCCAGGACGGATAGGTACGTTGCGAGGCAACTGAAGTAAGCTGTCTGGGGTTTTATGGGATGTTCGCTCAGGTGGTGGCGCGTGGCTTTGTGGTTAGGTGTGTTATGCACATGATTGTAAGATTGTGGTTTCGATTCCTGGACCAGGCGATGTGTTGTGTCCTTTAGCAAAACACTTCATTTCACGTTGCGGAGTCCACAATTGGAAACATTCGGGGCAATTTCCGATTCGAGGATAGCTTCTCCTTTCCCTCCTACTTGACTGTTAATGGTTATATACCATTACCCTTTCCTCAAAAATGTAGGTACCAGTATAACTAAAATTTTACCCTCCATACTAAATGTAAACAAGCATAAACAAATATTTTATCCTTCCATAATTAGAAATATCGGGGCTATCTTGACTGGTTTCATTTCTATTTACTGATTCATCAGAGAACAAGTACGAATTTCTTGTGCCTTTGGAGAGATTAATATCTTATAACTATTTATATGGAACACGAATCGGTATTCAATTAAACTGGCCAATTGAATTTGCAATACAGGAACTAGCAGAGCTTGGTAGGCACGTTACGAGGCAATTGAAGTAGGCCGCCTGGGTTTTGTTGGATGTTCGCTTATTCCAGTTCAAGCTAGGCCGAAAAGCTGCTGAAACAGCTCACGATATCAACGATGCGTTTGGCCCAGGAACCACTAATGAACGTACAGCACAATGATGATTCAAGAAATTTCGTAGCGATGACGAGAGTCCTGAAGATGATAGGCGTAGTGGTCGGCCATCGGATGTTGACAATGATCAACTAAGAACATTAGTGGAAGCCATTCCACGCACAACTGTTCGAGAGCTTGCTTCTGAATTAGACGTAACGTATACGACAATTTCCAACCACTTGAAAGTGATTGGAAAAACAAAAATACTTGAGAAATGGGTGCCGCACGAATTGAACGAC
>NC_068998.1:45978709-45981893 GCF_001194135.2 Octopus bimaculoides
ATATATATATACTTACATATACTCATACATAAATTTATTTTCAGATGCATATATATATATATATATATATACACACACATACCCACACCCAAATTACATGTGCATTCACACTCGCACATACACACACACACACACACACACAGAGTGACACAAATACACACACATGCATATCGATCTATCTATATATAGATGCATGCATAAAAATAGAAGTGTGGATGGGTGGGAGAGTGCAGCTAAGAATTGACTGAGGGTAGGAAGAACAACAGTGTGAGTGGAACGATAGCGAGTCACTCTCACTCACTCACAAGCGTTCGGATAGCGGATCACCATATATGGTAATAGGCAAATGAATGAATTCGGAATTTGTATGAATGAACGATGGAATGACAGAATAGCGGAATGAATAAAAAGATGAAGCATAAAAAAAATATACAAAGTCTTTAGAAAAAGTATTAAAACAAAGAATGAATAAATCTAGGTTTGAAGGAAAAGGTTATCTTGATTGAATGAAGAAGCTTCTAGATGTGGAGATAGGTGGATGGGGTAAGATGGGGGGGGAGGCTGGTGGTTGTTGCATGTAGTGGTGTAAGGTTGTTGGTGGCAATGGTGGTGGTGGTGGTGGTGGTAGTGGTGGCGGCGGCTGTGGTGGTGGTGGTGGTGGTGGTGGTGCTTGTACTGTTGCTGGTGGAAGAGATGTGGTGGCGGTGGTGTTGGTGATGGTAGTGGTTGTGATGGTGGTAGCAGCGGTGGAGGTTGTGGTGGTGGTGGTGGTGGTTGTGATGGTGGTAGCAGTGGTAGAGGTTGTGGTGGTGGTGGTGGTGATTGTGATGGTTGCGGTGATGTATAGATGTAGTTACTAAGCACCCGGTCAGCTTCGATCCAGCATCCTTATAGTCAAAAGGAATACAGCCCTACCCATCCCATTTTCTTAGGTTTACACAGTCCTCCATAAACCTAATGTGTGTATGTTTGTGTGAGTGTATGCGTTTGTGTGTGTGTGCGTGCGTGTGTTCGTGTGTGTGTTTTTATGTTCAGTTATAATAAAAACAATTTTACATTTATTTGATGAGTTATTCTATACTATTATAGAATACAGTTTTATTATTCTTAGACATGGATATTATTGACAATTACTTCGAAGTTTCGGCCAACTAACCCATCGTCAGACTGCAATTCCAACGATGGTTTAGCTGGCCGAAACTTAGCATCTTGTTTTGAGATACGCGCACGTCTATGTATGTATGTATGTATGTATGTATGTATGTATGTATGTATGTATGTATGTATGTATGTATGTATGTGTGTGTGTGTGTGTGTGTATGTGTGTGTGTGTGTGAGAGAGAGAGAGAGAGAGAGAGAGAGAGAGAGAGAGAGAGAGAGAGAGTGTGTGTGTGTGTGTGTGCGTGTGCATATGTGTGTCTTAGGTTGGAAAGAAAGTCCGGTCACATTTCTGACATGACATTTTTGTGGTACATTTCTATATTTAAGAGATGAGGAATTATGTATATTATTTACATCATTTACATTATTTACATTCGACGGATATTTGTCCTCATCTTGTTTGTTGTTAACACAACGTTTCGGCTGATATACCCTCCAGCCTTCTTCAGGTGTCTTAACCACTACGCCATATGCCCACGGGCATCTGGCGTAGTGGTTAAGAGCGCGGGCTACTAACCCCAAGATTCCGAGTTCGATTCCAAGCAGTGACCTAAACAACAGCAACAACAATAATAATAATAATAATAATAATAATAACAACAACAACATCAAAAAAATACCTTAGGAATGAGAACCCAGGTTCGAAATTTCCCCAAAACACCTGAAGAAGGCTGGGGGGTGTATCAGCGGAAACGTTGTGTTAACAACAAACAAGATGAGGATAAATATCCGTCGAATGTAAATAATGTAAGTATCTTTGTGGTACTTTTACAATACTTTCTGTAAAATACGCATTCGTTTTGCATTCTAATGTGCTTGTTTTTCCTTCTTTGTGCATAACTTTATACCATAGGGGTCAAATTCGTATCGATTTTTACCCTTTTAAAATGAGTTTAGATCAGTTTCAGATCAGACCCTGCGTTCTGTATGAATTCAAAAGAATCTCTTGAGCAACGGAAGTCTAGCAAATATTCTTTCTGTTTATGAAACTGAAGCTTTACGTGTCCCTACACGGTGGTAATGGTTTGGCCAGTTTCGCTAGAGACATTTTTCTCTTGCAAATTCCTCTTGATCTGGACTATCAAGTTTTGTCAATGTTGGAATTCTGAAAGCCATGCTTGAGGAAAACCCGAAACAAACTACGTGAGAATTAGCAAAGCAGTTCAATTCAAGCCAGACTTTGATTATAAAACACCTTCATGAACTAGAAGAAACGTCTTCACTTGGCCAGTGGGTCCCACATTATCTAACTGCTTCTCAGATTAAATAAAGAGTTGCTCTCTGCTCGTCATTAAATTGTAGACTTGCTAATGAACCTTTCATTACAACTGATAAAATGTAGGTTCTATATTATCATGTACAACGAAAATAACAATAGTTAGCATCTAATGACAAAGGAGAAACTATCTCCAAACTAGCATCTCACCAGAAAAATGTTATGTTCTATGTTCGGTGGAATATGTCGGGTGCCGTCTATCATGAAGTGTTAAACCAAAACAAAACAGGAAATGCAGAGAAGTATTTTCGTCAGCTGAAAGCATTGTACAAAAATTTGCAGAAATAACGCCAGTCATTCGTCAGTCGTAAAGGGGTTTTGTTTTTACATGATAAGATCACATATTGCCAAAGTCGCTCAAGAAAAGATTATGGCACTAAATATAGCAGCTTTGTCTCATCCTCTTTACTTTACTGGCCTTGCCTTTTCTGAGTGTCATCTTTTCGGATCATTGCAGTATTATTTAGAAGAAAACAGTTTAGAGGTCAGAAACGATATTGAGTATTTCTTTGTTTCGAAACCTGAAGAATTTTACGTCCAAAGGATCAACCATTTGCCAAAGAGATGAGATTATGTCATCAATAATGACGGGGAATTTTACCCTCATTAAATATATCAATTAAGACCAAAGAACCATTTGTTACTTTCCGCCATGAAATGCGACAAGACTTTCTTTCCAATCTAGTACACACACACACACACACACACACACACACACACACACACACACACACACACACACACACA
>NC_068998.1:45983440-45985952 GCF_001194135.2 Octopus bimaculoides
TATATATATATATATATATATATATATATGGGCGTGAATGCATGAATGAGTAAAGTAAATGCCTGCTTTTATGATTATAAAAACAACAAAGATTGATAAGTTTAAATCGTTAGTTGGGAAGGCTGTATGAGGGCTGCATTGTCCCATAGGTACGGTATTAGCGAATAAAGCTTTTTAAATATATAATAGATCATTGACTGGCATTACTAAGAGGGTAATTTGAAGGAGGAGGACACGAGGGTAATGTTCGTTGGTGGTATTTTATGGTTTTTAGTAAAATAGTTTATGAGTGGGGTGGGTTGTGTAGGAGGAGTGTTGGTTCGTAGGCCAAATACATATGTATATATGTGTGTCTACCCATGTGCATGTGTGTGTTTATATGTGCATGCCATTAGTATGTATTAACATTGGTTTAAAAATTTTGCACCAGGTCAGTAAATTCAGTGGAGGGGGTAAATCGTTTATATCGATCCCAATCCTTAATTGGTACTTATTTTATTGACCCTAAAAGGGATGATAGGCAAAGTTGACCTCGGCGGCATTCGAACTCAGAAGTAAAGACAGACGAAATGCCGCTAAGCATTCGGCCCGGCGTGCTGACGATTCTGCCAGCTCGCCGCCCTAATATTAATATATACTAACAAGGCGGAGAGCTAGCAAAATCCTTAACATTTATACACACACACACGTGCACACGAAATACATCACACACGCACACATGTTTATTTGTATTTATATCCACATCTCCTTGTGTGTGTATGGTGCTTGAATATGCGTTTTCCGTATTTACATGTATATCGTGTTGAGAATAAATTCACATGTTTCTCCATGTGTAAACGTAAGTACCAATGCATGCGAATGTGCATTTCCACATGTTTATCTATATGTACACATGTGTGTGTTACATTTGTATGTATGTATGTATGTATGTATGTATATATATGCTATATATATATATATGTATGTATACGTGCGTGCATGTATGTATGCATATATTATTAGGTGTGTATGTATGTTTGTATGCATGTGTGTATGTATATATGTATGTATGTGTATATGTGTATGCGCGTGTGTATATGCATGTGTGTATGTATGTATACATGTATGTGTGTACGTATATATGTATGTGTGTATGTCCCTATCTGTCTGTCTGTGTCTCTGTCACTCTGTCACTCTCTCTCTCTCTCTCTTTCTCTCTAATGCTGTGTGTGAGTGTGTTTGTGAAGTTGTTAGCTAACTCCTCCTACATCATTTTATCGATATTGATGAAACTTAACACATGAGTAGAACTCGTGTCTGGAAAGCTTATGGCATACTAAGATTGTTGAAAAAAAATCGATAATAGGGCCCCTGGAAGGGATCCTTATATGTATCTAATATATTTTCTGTTAACAGCCAAGGGAAATAATCCATTCGCTCCTGGAAGGGATCCTAATATATAGCCAAGGAAAATAATACGTTCGTTTTCATGAATTATTTGGTCAAATTAAGTATGCTTATTTCTTAGTATTGATCTGATGGAGTTATTTTCACAATTTATCCAGTACAACCCTTGAACAAGTAAATAATATTTTCCTAAACAATAG
This sequence comes from Octopus bimaculoides, assembly GCF_001194135.2. Taxonomy (NCBI): domain Eukaryota; kingdom Metazoa; phylum Mollusca; class Cephalopoda; order Octopoda; family Octopodidae; genus Octopus; species Octopus bimaculoides. Next base: position 45,985,027 of record NC_068998.1, read on the forward strand.
ATCCACTTATTTCGGTTAGTGACTCATTCACGAATATGCCAACACTAGCGTCGCTGAGGTTAATATTCTCTGGGAACGCACAAGAGCACTTTTCAGAGTTATTTACACGATTTTAGTATACATACCTTATTAGTATTTCCTCCTATGTTCTATATACTCTGGGAACGCATTAAAACCCTTTTCGGGGCTACTTTATTTGAATTCTTACTATCGGGTTACCAATTTCATGTTATTACATAACTGACTTTATAATTTGGGAATTCCTAAAAACAAGTTCCTGTGTAAGACAGTTCGGTATTTTCTGTAAATGCACAAAAACCATTTTAAGGGCCACATAATTTGTATTGTTGTTATTGGATTTGAGAAACAATTATGAGAACGGAACCAAAGTATAAGCCCCGCTTTCCAGGAATAACTGGGTATGTCAGCTAGTATATATATATATATATATATATATATATATGATAGGGTTGAGGAGGGTATTGGATTTAACCAAACCCAAGAGGATACAGGTAATACCGAGTAAGTGCTGTATACTGACTAGTTTGCCCCAGTCGTTGTATGAACAGGATTGGGGATTATAAGTCGTGTATTAGCGTGTGTATATGTAAATATATAAATATTAAATGATAAAGAGAGCAATGGTAAGGTTGGAAGTTAGAATTTTAAAGAAAGATTTGGCTAGACAACATAAATGCCACTCCATATTCAATAGATCCACTTTAAAATTGTCGTATTCTACCACTCCTAACTTTGAATCTACTATAGCAACTTCTAACAAACATAAACTCTCGCTCTATTACCAAAACCTAAGCAACCATAACTACGCTAGCGCCAGCACCCGACCCACACATACACCCAACACGGACATTAATATACGTTCTTCTAACACTAACGCTCGTGCACTAGAACAAAACCACAGTGGA
>NC_068998.1:45985962-45987692 GCF_001194135.2 Octopus bimaculoides
TGTGAAGGCGCGTGGCTTAGTGTTTAGGGCATTCGACTCGCGATTGTAAGGTCTTGAGTTCAATGCCCGGCGATGCGTTGTGTCCTGGAGCAAGACACTTTATTTCACTCAGCTGGCAAAAATGAGTAGTACCTGCATTTCAAAGAGCCTGCCTTGTCACACTCTGTGTCACGCTGAATCTCCCTGAGAACTACGTTAAGGGTACACGCGTCTGTGGAGTGGTTAGCCACTTGAACGTTAATTTCGCGAGCAAGTTGTTCCATTGATCGTATCAGCCGGGACGCTCGTCGTCGTAACCGACGGAGTGCTCCTTTGTAATAGGAGATACTTGCCGAAGGTGTTACACAATGGAACTATATCGGAAATCACACAACCGCGCTGATCATAAGTTTAAATATTGGTTTCTGGTGTGTTGCTTGCGGTGTTTATCTGTAGACTTGTTCCAGTACTTTCTGACAGGTGTGTAGCTTTTAGTTGGCTTATTTCTTTCCTTTCTAGATTATAGACAGTGTGCACGTGTAAAGCACATACTACACCAACACATATCCTTCTGAGAACATATGCACACACGTGTATACACATGCAGAGACATTTACACATGCAGCGACATTTACACATTCATGGATACGTCCAAAGATAGACATATAGGTAGATAAATAGATAGATAGATAAATAGATAGATAGATAGATAGATAGATAGATAGATAGATAGATAGATAGATAGATAGATAGATAGATAGATAGACTGACAGTCAAACAGACAGATGTATAGTTAGACAGACAGGCCACAGACAGATTAATAGATAAATAAATCGATCAATCGATCGATAGATAGGTAGATAGATAGACAAGGAGTAGATTATATATATATACAGATAGATAGATAGAAACACACCACACACACTCTACACCATAGTATTCACACACACGCACACACACACACACACACACACACACACACACACGCATACACACTACACAACAAGAACACACACAGTACTCCACACATACATACAATCACTTACAGATTCTCACATACAGACACACACATACATATACATACATACACACGTTTCTATAAACCTACACATCAAACACACACACACACACACACACAAATACACACTTTTCTATAAATAAACACTTTACAGATAGACACACACACGTGTTTCCATACCAATGTACTTTACATACACACACAACTCCTTCATCTCCACCTCACAGCTCCCTGTTGCAGAACACGTTTCGCGAATGAAATTACCCATCATGCCTAGCGCTTCATTCACATGTCTTGCCGCCCCGTCACGTGTATGTACTGCCAGTTCGTGTGGTGAGTGCCGACCACGACTACGATGACCATTTCAATCGTAGACTGTTTCGCCATCAGCAACACCACCACCAACACCAGCAACAACAACAACAAGACAATGCACCATCAACAGCAGCAGCATCATCGACATCACCATCATAACCAGCACCAAACCAGCAATAAGCCATTCATAAATAGCACCGATTCTTAATTATACCACCACCGCCCCCACTACCGCCCCCACTACCACTACTACTACTACTACCACCACCACTACTACTACTACTACTACTACTACTACTACTACTACTACTACTACTATTTTGTTCTAGATCTATCCATCTGTCTAACCTCTCTCTCTCTCTCTATCTCTATATATATATGTATGTATGTATATATATATATATATATATATATATAT
>NC_068998.1:45990785-45993373 GCF_001194135.2 Octopus bimaculoides
TATATATATATATATATATATATGTGTGTGTGTGTGTGTGTGTGTGTGTGTGTGTGTGTGTGTGTATACGTATATGTGTGTGTGTGCGTATGTATATATATACGTATATGTGCGTGTGTGTCTCTTTCTCTCTCTCTTTGTTTTTGTATTTGTCCTCCATTAACGCAGTGCCCCAGCATGGCCGCAGTGTAATGACGGACACAAGTCATGCGTGTGTGCGTGTATGGATATACGCATGTATGTACGCATGCATGTATGCATGTATGCATGTATGTATGTAGGGCGATTCGATTTCCATATAAATTGCACGAGTTATAAATAGCATTTAGAACCTTATGCGCGTGGTTATGTATTTATGAAAGAGTAAATTACAAAGAGCACTCGTATTACATACATGACATACACACATAGCATACATACATGCATACATATGTAGTAAATCCGACCACTGACGCCTTTGTCTGTTGTCATTCATGGGTCGATGAAATAAGTACAATTTCAAATATTGGGTAAATTTATTTGACCTGCCTATTTTATATCCTGTCACAGGTTGGTATATATAAAATTCGGTAGCAGAGGTTTAATCAATCTGTTCACACGACGTACTTCGCGAGACTACCAAAGCGCTCACCTTGGCTACTACCGACCACTACTCTTTATAAGAGTTTGGCTAGTCCATTCTTCCAATCCGCCAGAAGTGTCAATGACTCTCGCCACAACAGCCTTGGGGTTGTGTAGATCTGTAAGAAATCATTTTTTATTGCCAATTACCACTAACGAAATTAAAATATTCATATGTTTATTGTGTTGGAAGATAAAAGAACACATAAACATTCACAAAACTAACTGAAAATATTTCGTGTTTTGAAACGGTGGATATCGTAGCAGATAAAGCCATAAATATGGATTTTATGGAAATCTGGTAACACCATATACGTAATCTCGCAGTCATTGGGAAAAGACTCCTCAGGAGAAGAAAACAGAACTAACAAACGATAAGCTAAAACCCTAAAGTGGTTCCCACTCCTTAAGGAGACTTTCCCCCTTTCTGTCTTCCTATAATAGTCACATACATACACACTCTCTCTCTTTCTCGTACTGCGTAAGCAACAACGGCTGTGGTCGCCAGTCAAATAACTACAAATAGCCTGTAAATATTGGATTAAAAACCCCTTTTGGATAGAAAAAGTTAAATGTTGCCCGTGGGACTCGAACCCGCATCTCCTGTAGGTATGACAGATGTTCTACCGTTGGACCAAAGCAACCCCTTGAATTTCTCAATCCACCTTAGAAGCTTTATTCTTACCAGTGAATATCGTATGTTGTTGAGGTCATAAGAATCTAGAAACTTCGAAAGACGTGAAATAATGCTCTTGGGGAGAAACAGTAGATCTCGAAGCAGATAAGGCTATAAATAATAGCGTGTAAAATATTGGATTGAATGAGTTGAATGCTGCCAGTGGGATTCTTACGAATTGAAAATATATTGCATATAAAAAAATAAATTGTTCTTATCGTTTTAAAATAATCATTTGTTTAAAAATTGATCAAGTTTAAATTTCGAGGTATTTCTATCGACATATACTTTCTTATATTACCCCCAAGACAACGTAAAAATTATTTGAAAATATATTTCTTTAAAAAAAAATTAATCTGATAGATAGATAGATAGATAGATACCTACAGAGAGAGCGAGAGCGAGAGAGAGCGAGCGAGAGAGAGAGAGCGAGAGAGAGAGAGAGAGAGAGAGAGAGAGAGAGAGAGAGAGAGAGAGAGAGAGAGAGAGAGAGAGAGAGAGAGAGAGAGAGAGAGAGAAAGATACAGACAGTGACAGACAGGCAGACAGACAGATGTACACTGACGATGTTCATTTCTGTCGCCACGTGACTTTTGCTCACTTGTCGTCTGCCAACGTCTTGTAACATCCCGCGTTTTAACTAAATCTGTCATAATGCACTGACTTCAAATCTTCCACATTTGATCATGAAATATTAATGGAACCTACTCATGTTTCTCCAGTTGCTCATCTCTCTTTCCTCAGTATTTACTCACTTATCCCTTTACTTTCCCTTTTCTTTCTTTCACTTCAATTATTCTATTATCACTCTATGTTTCTTTCTCTCAATTTCGTTTCGCCAATCTAAATGCCCCCCACCTCTCTCCTTTTCTATCTCTCTTTGCCTCTCTCTATCTTCCACTCTCTCTGTCTGTCTGTCTCTCTCTCTCTCTCTCTCCCTGCCCCTCACTTTCCTTTATATTTCGTTTCTTCTCCCTCTATTTCATACTTCTCTACCATAACCACACGATCTCTCCGTAATATTATGCCTCATTTACATAATTCTAATTTTATTTGTTTGTCTGTCTGTCCGTCCGTTCGTCCGTCTATCCATCCATCCATCCATCCATTAGTTTGACGCTCGGGGAGGTGAGAAAGTCTTTTATGTTTCGAGCTTGCTCTCTTCAACAGAAAGGAACGACGAGGAAATAAAAAGAGAGAGAATTACAAATAAAGAACAGAGAATAAAAAAAACTTTTTGAGTTAGCGGCCAATATATATATATATATATATATATATATATATATATATA
>NC_068998.1:45993383-45997151 GCF_001194135.2 Octopus bimaculoides
GAGAGAGAGAGAGAGAGAGAGAGAGAGAGAGAGAGAGAGAGTGGGGCGTCACATTTGAAGACAGGTGTATTCTGATGATTAGACGCTATTTCCGTTTACTCAATTGAACAACTTACAATTCAAGCCATAAATATATATGCGTGTGTGTGTGTGTAAGAGTGTATATGTATATTATATATACATAAGTACATACAGATATACAAATGAGTAGATTAGAAAAGTAGGTTGAGAGATTTTTGTTGTTTCTTTTTCTGCTTTTTTTCTTTTTAAACAATGGGAATTCAAACGGGAAATGCTTTTAATTAACGTATGTAATTATTCAGTATTAATAACAACACAAAACATTTACATTAATTCATTTAAGAATAATTACGCCATTTACTTTTTTTAATCAGCAAAATTGCTTATATACCATATTTTCAAGTCGACGTAGCATATGGTGTAAACATGTAGTATAAAGATTCAGACCGTTACTGTCTTTCAAAATCCTGCTGCATTTTACATAGAGCTTTTGGTATTCCAAAAATGCCTTGGTGTATAAGTCGACCTACCTTTTTATAAGTGTGAATTTTGGTCTGAAAAATTCGGCTTGTATGCCAGAGAAACCGAGTCGTATGGTACCAGTTCCTGGTAGGGTATTCGGAATTTATCGTAGCAGAATCGCATCTAAGAAAGAATTGGATTTTTAAGTTTGATTATCAAATTACCTGGAATTCCTTACCATTTTTTCGCTAAACAACCTTACTGTTCACTTCTCTTCTCGGATTTTTTGCATATGTGTGTGTGTATGTGTGTGTGTGTGTGTGTGTGTGTGTGTGTGTGTGTGTGTGTTTCTGTGTAGGTGTGTATATATGTGCGTGCTTATGTGAAGTTATATATAAAAAAAATTAATATTAAACTGAAAAGTAGTCAATACTTTTTTAGTAGATGTCATGATTATTAGACTGTTAGAAAAAAAATAGTTGATAGTGACTTCGAAGTTTAGTTTCAGCTTGTTCACCATCGCCAGGTGCACACACACACACACACACACGCGACAGGTTTCCATACCGTAAACCAAATTTGGTCACAAGGCATTAGTCAGTCTGGAACTATAGCAGAAGACACTTGCCCACTTGTTCAAGGCGCTGCACAATGGGACTGACCCCCCCTCCTCCCAAATCTACATCGTTGCGAAGCCGACTTATGAATTCCACAGCCATACCTACACCAACGTAGGTTTAATTTACTTTTTATGCCCCACCCCCCTACCCAACCCGCACCCCTCATCCCCAAACCCGTTGATATTTGACGGCACTGACAGCAATCTTTATTCGGTATTTCTACTGATCGTCGTTTAAAATGTCAACAGCAGTCGTTGCCTTAAAGAATCTTCATCGACAAACGAGGAATTTTGGGGTAAATGTTTTCACAACTACCCACGCTGAGAATAGTTACAATGGTCCTATTTTATTGAAAATGACCCCTGTAAAGTAACTATCTACGACCGGTTATCTAACTAACGGCTATGGCATGCGAAGTCCATTTCAGCTTATAGAGTTGGTCAATTCATTATTGTATCTTTGATGATAAACTCTTTTCTTAGTGATTGTCACCCATCACAACAGATATTGTGATGATATAGGCGCAGGAGTGTCTTTCTACCATAGCCTCGGGCCGACCAAAGCCTTGCGAGTGGATTTGGTTGACGGAAACTGAAAGAAGCCCGTCGTATATATGTATTTATATATATGTGTGTGTATGTATGTTTATGTTTGTGTGTCTGTGTTTGTCCTCCCAACATCGCTTGACAACCGATGCTATGTTCGTACTTGCATGTAATCTGAAATCAAATCTGTACACTAACAGATATATATATATATATCTAGATTCGTTTCAACATAAAAGTCTGCAAATATATGCACCACTGATATATACACCAACACCAAATATATGCACCCACTGATATATATACCAACAGATATGTCTACAAATATATATACCCACACATATATATCTACGTTCATGTCCATGTGCATATATACATAAGGGCACAAATGTACCACTTTCTGGTACTTTTTGCGGCTTTTTACTTTCTGAAATCAAATACCGCCCGAGACAAAAGTTACATTTGATCCTTTCGACGTCGATAAAATAGAATAATAGTCAAATCTTGAAGTTGTTCCTAAATTAGAAAATAAAATTTTGCTTTGGAAAAAGATAGCAAATCCGAAAATTGATTTTTTAATAAGTTCTGAATTGTTATATTAAGCTGTAAAATTAAGCGGTGTTCATTTTTGTGGCTTAATTAATTCTGTCAATAATTAATACCGTCAATAATTTCTTTGTTTAAATTTATATTATTTTAAATTATTTTAGTCATATTTAATTTGAATTGTGATTGACCGAATAATAAAAAAGGAATAATAGATGTTCAATCACTAATATATTCTCGACTGTACAGTATTTCAAACCACCGTGTGCGCGCGCACACACAGATATACACAAACACATACGCGTCCGTTACGACGACGAGTGTTCCAGTTGATCCAATCAACAGAACAACCTGCTCGTGAAATTAACGTGCAAGTGGCCGAGCATTCCACAGACACGCGTATCCTTAACGTAGTTCTCAGGGAGATTCAGCGTGACACAGGGTGTAACAAGGCTGGCCCTTTGAAATACAGGTACGACTCATATTTGCCAGCTGAGTGGGCTGGAGCGACGGGAAATAAAGTGACCTGCTCAAGGACATAACGCGCCACTGGGGATCGAACACACGACCTTATGACAATGAGCCGAATGCCTTAACCGCTAAGCCACTTGTGTTCACAAGAATACATTACAGTACTGTTTATATAATACTATTCTATATAACATATATAAATATATACATTCCCTAGCTACACACAAGAGAGAAAACATGTTAAAAAGATGGGTAAGTTCCTCTTCAATTCTTTTGTAAATTCTTAAATATATCTCCTTCTGGGTATATAAATGCTTAGCAAATGATTTCGTTGGTCATTATGTTCAGAGCTCAAATTCCGTCGAAATCGACTTTATCAGTCATCCTTTCGGGGGTCAATGAAATAAGTACCAGTCGAACCTTGGAGTTAATGTAATCGATTTGGCCCTTCCCCCGAAATTACTGGCCTTGTGCCAAAATTTAAAAGCAGTATAAGTATGTATATATGCATATTTATATGTGTGTGTGTCCGTGTGTGCAAGTTTTACATGCACACGTACATACATGTATGTGTATGTGCATTCTGAGTATGATATTACACTGCATCCGGTAGTGGTGGTACAGATGCGAGAGTTCCAAGGTTTTGAGGAGTGTTGAACCTCCTCTTAGCCACTATTGTTCCCAGCTCTATTTATACCTTGAGTAGCAGAGCATGTCAAGGACACAGCTATGGGCTAATTAGCATACTACAGCTTGTGAAGACTGGATCGGAAGGACTCTGCAAAAGAAACATTCATGACTCAACAGACGCGAAGGCGTTGCAACAATGCAATGTGGTGTGCCGAGAGCAAGATGAGGCAAGCAAGTCGTCATGGTCATTTTTCCTAGGCAGGGGTGTTTAAACAAACACATATACACGTAAATATATATGTGTGTGTGTGTGTGTGTGTGTGTGTGTGTGTGTGTGTGTACATATATATATATATATATATATACGTGGCGGCGTAATGGCCCAGTCGTTAGGACTCGCGGTCACAGGATCTCGGTTTCGATTCCCAGACCGGGCGTTGTGAGTGTTTATAGAGCGAAAACTCCTAAAGCTC
>NC_068998.1:45997509-45998927 GCF_001194135.2 Octopus bimaculoides
ATATATATATATATATATATATATATATATATATAGTTTTTTTTCCATAGATTTTAATGCTATGGTCGTATTTTAAAACAGTTATTCGTTTCGTCTTTATCCATTTTCATGCCACAGACCAACTCGTTTTTTTCTAGCTATGCTTATTACCCTAAACCATAAATGTTTCTTGTATCTCATATTTGCTGGAATATTTGCATCTCATATTTGCTGGAATCAAGTCGGAACAACTGCTGTGCTAATGAGGCTGGAACACCTGTTCCTGTCCGTTCTCTCGTTGCCAAACAATCAAGCTGTCATTTGTTAGATGGTATTGTTAGATTTCGGAAAATTCTTCATGTTTGAGATTTCCTCCATTTTTCTTTCGGGATTCGTCCAAATTACCACAGGGTATATATTTATGTTTCTCTCGAAGGAAAGACAATTTGAATGAATCAAGAATTTATTTTTTGTGTCACATATAATATAACTTTATTCGTTTTTGTTGTTGTTGTGTGTGTCTGTGTGTGTATACACATATATATGTATGTGTGTATATACATATATATATATATGTGTGTGTGTATATATATATATAGAATTATACATACTACATACATATATGTAGCTAGATCCATCCATCTGCCAATCCATCCATCCATCCATCTATCCATACATACATACATACATACATTCACACACACACACACACACACACACACACACACATATATATATATATAAAGAAGAAGAAAAAGAAAGGATAAGAAGTGGAAGAAGTAGGAGTAGTAGCAGTCTTAGGCATACATATACATATTTGTTCATGCGTACACATACACACACGCACACACACACACAAACACACTCAGGCACACATAATGACACACGCACATACACACACACACTCACGCACACATACACACACACACACAAAGCCATACAAACAGCAATAACCATGTGTTTGTCAGAATCCAGTATATAGCATAGAAATCTGAACACAAACAGACATACTGAGAGATAGGATGCCGATGCTTCTGTCGCTGATGATGATGATGATGATGATGATGAGGCGGGGGTGGTAATGACGATGACGATGATGATGGCGACGATGATGATGAAGGTGATGATGATGATAATGATGATGGCGACGATGATGATGATGATGGTGATGACGGTGGTGGTGACAGCGGTAATAGAGATGCTGATGGTTGAGGAGGGCGGGGGTGATGGTAAGGGGTAATGCTGGTGACGATAGTGATGATGATGACGACGACGACGACTACAGTAGTGGTGAATGTGTTGGTGGCGGAGGTGATCATGATGTTGATGAGGATGGCGATGGTGGTGGTGGTGGTGGTGGTGGTGTTAGTGGTGTTGGTTGTGGTGGTGGTGGTGATGATGGTAGTGGTGGTGGTGGTGGTGGTGATGGTGGTGGTGGT
>NC_068998.1:45999533-46000567 GCF_001194135.2 Octopus bimaculoides
TCATCATCGTCGTCGTCCTCATCATCGTCATCATCATCATCATCATCGTCGTCGTCTTCATCATCATCATCATCATCATCATCATCATCTTCATCATCATCAACAAATAAAACAATGTTTAAGTGGAAGGTTATATCAGATGTGTATGTGTGTGTGTATTAGTGTGTACATTGGTATATATGTGTATACAAGTATGTATGTATGTATGTGTATATGTGTGTGTGTGAGTACATCTGTGTGTACTCATATATGTGTCCTCATATCTGTGTCTATTCGTATATGTATATATTCCTGTATGTGTTGTACATGTGTGTGTGCGTGGAAGTGTGTGTGTGTGTGTGTACGTGTGTGTGTGTGTGTATACATGTGTGTGTGTGTGAGTCTGTGTACAGATGTATATGTAGAGTATATGTGTGTGAACACGTGCAACTTGCAATGTGCTTTGTGTGTAGTTTGTATTTGTGGGCGGCGCATGCGAGCGTGTGTGTACATGTATATACGTATGTGTGTGTGTGTGTGTGTGTGTGTGTGATTGTCTATGTGTGGCTCTGTGGTTGTGTGCTTGTGTGTGTTTGTGTCATTGTCTGTGTGGCTCTGCGGTTGTGTGTGTGTGTGTGTGTGTGTGTGTGTGTGTGTGCGCGCGTGTGTGTGTGCATGTGAGCGTCTCCGTGTGGCTGTGATTACTTCCCAGTCACATGGTTCCGGGTTCAGTCCCTCTATTCAGTCCCCAGGTTCAGAATAATATTGATTCCAAATTTTGCACAAGGCCAGCAATTTCGGATGAGGGGTAAAGTCGGTTACATCGACCCCAGTGCGTAACTGGTACTTATTTCATTCACCCCGAAAGGATGAAAGGCCAAGTCGACTTCAGCGGCATTTGAACTCAGAACGTAAAGTTTCCCGGCAAGGTAACGATTCTTCTTGTTCGCCGCTTTTCTTCAGTTTGATTTTATATTCTTTTAACGCGGGAAGCTGGCAGAATCGTTAGCACGCCGGGCAAAATGCTTAGTGGCACTTCATCTGCTTGCCCAGTC
>NC_068998.1:46001253-46002332 GCF_001194135.2 Octopus bimaculoides
TATTTAATTACAGTTTGATTCGGTCCCATGCAGCTTAAAGTTTCGTGGGCTCGTCAAACGAACCTCAGTGACAGTGACGTAAGTTTGTACTACTGTCAATAGATGTCTGCAGGGGAAAATATTCTTTTCTACTCTCGGCACAAGGGGGTAGGGGTCAGTCGATTAGATCGACCCAGTACGCAACTGGTACTTAATTTATCGACGTAAAGACAGACGAAATACCGCTAAGCATTTCGCCCGGCGTACTAACGTTTCTGCCAGCTCGCCGCCTTCTGCAGGGGAAAATGTTAAAAAAAGAAAAACGTGGGCAAGTTGAGGGATTCCAGTGGGGGACAAGCCTTGGGGAGACAGGCATGGAAAAAAAAGTGCTTTTAACGTTGGACGGTGATAGACAGTTGAGAGGAGAGATGTATCACAACCTGCAGAAACATACTACCATATCTCCTCCCATGAAGAGAAACAAGTCTGACCCCGCTAACCACAGTCCTATTTCATTTATTTCCAATATTTCAGTGGCGATGGAGAGAAAGAGACAGTCATCAATAGCAATCATCTTAGATTTTTTTTTATATATCTTTCTTTCCCACTCCTTAATAATCAGCAGGAGCAGCTTTTTAACAGTTCTCTTCACTGGAGATTTCCTCTTCTATTTCAGCCCCCCCCCCCTCCACTCCTCGAGAAATTTCCTAGTTTTTGACAACAACTAAACCAGTCCACTGTTTTTCGTGAGCCAATCCTCTAAATCTGTCTAAATCTGCTAAAAATTTGCTAAAACTGTCCATCATTCAGCTTTTGAATTCGACTTCCTGTCAGAATGTATTCTTACAAGTGTTCACGGACCTTTCTCTCTTTCTCTCTCTCTCTCTCTCTCTCTCTCTCTTCTTCTTCTTCTTCTTCTCTCTACCTTTCTTTATCTTTTACTGCTTCTTTCTTTCTCTCACTCTCTCTCTCTCACTATCTGTTCTCAACCTCTCTCTCTCACTCTCTTTAACTCTCTCATTTCTTTTTTCTCCCCTCTCTCTCAGTCTCACGTCCAGTCCAGCCTCTTTCTCTCTCTCTCTCTCTCTCTCTCTCTCTCT
>NC_068998.1:46003444-46004469 GCF_001194135.2 Octopus bimaculoides
TGTTACTATTGTTGTATACGTTGTGCCAACCAGTTGCTCTTGGAGAAGCGAGTTGGTTACTTATTTTTTTAAATTTATCCCGTTTGTTTCTTTCTAAAGTAAAACGCTTATCCTACTGTAGGGGTTTTCAAACTTTTTGACTTGCGGACCCCTTTATATTTCAGATGAAATTTGTACATAAATATTTGCTTAAAATAACAATTTTACATTTATTTATTTAACAGTATTTAACAAATAGGTTTATTGTCAATTAAAAGATTTCGATTAAAAACCATATATAAAATCAAATTGCCCATAAAATGTATTTGCTGTCAACGGACCCCCTGTCTTGTCCTTGCGGACCCCCTGTGGTCCGCGGACCACAGTTTGAAAACCCCTGTCCTACTGCATCTAATTATTTCCAGAGTCTTTGTAAGACGGTGACATACGAGAAAGATGCTGGGTTTATAACACATTTCTACCCTCTGCACGCATAATATTGAATATATACCTATACATCCCTCCACACACACATGCACAAATATACACATACACACATACGCACACACAAACACAAAAGCACACACGCGCACGCGACCGTATATCTTTTATCTTTCACTTGTTTCAATCGTTAGACTGCGGCCATACTGGAGTACCGCCTTGAACAAGTTTTAGTTGAACAAATCGACCCCTTCATTTTTAAAGCCTGGGACTTCATCTATGGGTCTCATTTGTCGAACAATTAAATTAAGGGGACATAAACACACTAAAACCGGGTGTCAAGCGATGATTAGGGATATACACAAAGACTCCTCATCTCCACACACACACACACACGCACGCACGCACACACACACACACACACGCATGTATGACAGGCTTCTTTCAGTTTCCCTCTACCAAATCAATTCACAAGGCTTTGGCCAGCCCGAAGCGATAGTTGAAGACACTTTCTTGAAATTCCATGCAGTGGGACTGAACCTGGAACCATATGGTTGGGAAGCAAGCTTCTTATCACACAGCTACGCCTATACTTGTATGTATGT
>NC_068998.1:46005599-46006543 GCF_001194135.2 Octopus bimaculoides
TATATATATATATATAATACGGCTAGAAAAATTGCAAAGACACTGCGATATTTTTTTACTTTTCATTACATGAAACCAATGGTATCCTTAATAAAGAAATTATATTCACCAATGCGGTATTGAGTACTCATTTTCCTCGTTCGACATTTATCTGTATATATATATATATATATATATATATATATATATATACATACATACATACACGCACACACATATATATATATAGACACATATACATATATACTATATATCTATGCACATATATATACCCACCGACATATATTTGCATTCGTACACGTCCAACTGTCTAAGCATGCCTTTCAGTGTGTGTGTGTGTTTGTGTGTGTGTGTATATATGTTTGTGCGAGTGTGTATGCGTGTGTGTGTGCGTGTGTATGAGTGCATGTATGTGGAAGAGGTGGAGGAAGGTGGAATGTGCGTGTCTGTGTGTCGATGAGTCACACGATACCTGTGCAGTGGTAAATCAATACGAGACCTGGTGTGAAGTTGTCAATGAACTGACAGAAATTTGGCGGTGGCGAGATCGATCCTCAATAATTCCGGGGTTAGTAGGGGAAATGAGCTGGAGAGGTAGGGGTGGGGGCGGAGGTATTGACCAAAATTTTCTTTCCTTTTACTTCTTCGTTTTCCTGCTTTCTTTTTTTTTTTCTTTCTTTGTTTCTTTGTTTCTTTTCTTTCTTCCTTCCTTCACTCATATTTTCTTCTTTATTTCTCTCTTTCATTCAGTTGATTGCTCGAGCAGCACCTTTTCCTTATATGCATTTCATTCTTTCATTGTGTGTGTGTGTGTGTGTGTGTGTGTGTGTGTGCATGTGTGTGTAGGTAGGGATTATAAACACACACATGCACATTTATACATACATACATACTTACAGACAGACAGACAGATAGAGAGAGAGAGAGAGATTGATATATATATA
>NC_068998.1:46008770-46014238 GCF_001194135.2 Octopus bimaculoides
TAATTCGTAAAATGAGCCCCACCCCCTTAATTTTGCTCAGATTGCTTTCAATTTTGGTGTATCGATGCAACTCTGAATTTCGATTACGATCAACGAATTACTTTATCTTGTAAATTAAAGAATCTGATGTTATTTGGAATTAAAGTTGGAAAATTTGGGTAATTTTAGCCAATCAACAGACAGCGTGGCTTTAGCAGCTTGTTACCATGACAACTGCACACTGTGTTATGGTTCACTTTGCCTTTCATCCTTTCGGGGTCGATAAATTAAGTACCAGTTACGCACTGGGGTCGATGTAATCGACTTAATCCCTTTGTCTATCCTTGCTTGTCCCCTCTGTGTTTAGCCCATTGTGGGCAATAAAGAAATGAGAAACGTTAGCACGCCGGGCGAAATGCTTAGCAGTATTTCGTCTGTCTTTACGTTCTGAGTTCAAATTCCACCGAGGTCGACTTTGCCTTTCATCCTTTCGGGGTCGAAAAATTAAATACCAGTTGCGTACTGGGGTCGATCTAATCGACTGGCCCTCTCCCCAAAAATGCCGGGCCTTGTGCCTAGAGTAGAAAAAAAATGATGGAGACCTCTCAGCAAATACATACATTTCACCAATTGATGGCAGTAATGGATTGGATGAAGCTGCTGGTTTAGCATTGGTGAATGTGGATTGGTTTGTCTAAAGTATCTTATTTTTGTTTTACTTGTTTCAGTCATTAGACTGCGGCCATGCTGGGGCACTGCCTTAAGGAATTTTTTTTCGCATGAAGTTACTCTTCAACAAACTCCAACCTCTGGCTCACTGATATCCTATGTTCCTTCTCTCTATTTTTTACCGCTACTACAGTGACCTCTATTCCTAGAAGCTAACTGATCTCATCTCACCTCCACTTAAGCACTTCGGAATCGCTTGACTTTCCTTGTCTTGTCAGCCATATTGTGTCTACTCCCACGCCTCTCACTAACCACTAAATCCAGTACTTCCTCCTCTGAATTTCAACCCTCTGGAATTCCTTCCCTGTACATGGTTTTCCTGCTGCCGTAGAGTTGTTACTATTTAAAAGGAACGGTTCACCAGATCAACGTCATCAATAATGGAAATCCTACGATAATCACGGACACAAGGCCTTCCTCTAAACCCAACCAATAAAGACAACTCAGATGGTGCTGTGTTGGTTTGTGTTGGGTTGTTCTTCTTTTTTAGTTCCCTGTTCTCAGTAAATTTATCGCATCCAAAGAATCCCTCTTACCAGGACACGTCGAATTAAAAATAGTGTTTACTTTGAGTTTGTTGTTTTGGAACTAGTTTCTAGATAATTTAGAGTTGTCTAGGCAGCAGTCTATGGACGGAACTGTGATATCATTTCCACCTGAGGCTGTCGGTGTGTTTTGTAAAATTATGAGAAAGCCAAGTCAATTGGTGAAGTTAATGATTTGTTTTACACGTTAAGTGCTACAGGTTATAGATTTTCATCTTCACTGCGTCAATTCCAATTGTGTTGTCGCTTTTTAGTTGTTTTCGCGCAGTATCTGAGTATCTGTATGCTGAACACGTGATTTTAAGAATATCCCTCGCCGTACTTTAACTGACCCAGCTTCGAAGTAATGTAAATAAGGATTCTTGGTATATAGCTTTCATGCATTGGCACTGTATAGGGATTCCTGCTCAATGACTACCTTACATATTGGCAGATATTTCTTTAACCCTACACAATTTGAAGTTAAATTCTTTTTTATGTATAACCCGTCTTGGCTGTGTGGTAAGTAGCTTGCTTACCAACCACATGGTTCAGGGTTCGGTCCTACTGCTTGGCACCTTGGGCAAGTGTCTTCTACTATAGCCTTGGATCAACCAAAGCCTTGTGAGTGGGTTTGGTAGATGGAAACTGAAAGAAGCCCGTCGTATATGTATATATATATATATATATATATATATATATATATATATATATATGTGTGTGTGTGTGTGTGTGTGTGTGTGTGTATGTGTGTGTGTGTGTTTGTCTCCCCAACATCGCTTGACAACCGATGCTGGTGTGTTTGCGACCCCGTAACATAGCGGTTCGGCAAAAGAGACCGATAGAATAAGTACTAGGCTTACAAAGAATAAGTCCTGGGGTCTATTTTCTCGACTAAAGGCGGTGCTCCAGCATGACCGCACTCAAATGTCTGAAACAAATACTAAAGAATGGACTGCATTATTTAATGCGTCTTTCCTAATTTAAAACGATAAGGTGTTATTTTGAGGGAGATAAGACTGTTATTTTTAGCAAGAAACAACCATACAAATGCTCTTTTGTCAGATTGTGGTCTGGTAAAGTCGTCGTTGGAGCTGAAGTTTATAATAGGAAAACAATGGTGGCACTTCCGGTTTTTAGTATTTTGCTTTGGTGTGACCTTAGGTATGGCAGAAGAGTTTTTCATTATTTGTCGTCTTTTTGTAAGTGTGAGTTTTATACGACGGTACAACTTATCTTTTCAATGTTTGCTTTGTTGTATGTGTAGTCGTTGTCGCAACGGATTCTCTCACGTTCGGTGTTCATTCGTGTATATCGATCTTTTTGCGTTTTATTCGTGTCGTCAGTTCATTGTTCAATCGGTGTCGCAGTCGATGACTGTCCCGCCTTTTTATCTGACATAATGTATCTAAGACTACACAATTCAATGTTTCTTTAAGACAGTATGATGTGATTTGGGGAAGATTTAGCTGTTGTTTCTAGTTGGTTGTTCAACTATCACCTTCTACCGTCGTCTTGGTGATATATAATTCTACGTCACCCTTGATCTAGTAAACTTCTGATCAAAGGTGCTCCATTTATGACAACACCGTTTTTTGATTCAGATGGTGGGTCCAGCTTATTCAAGTTTGAGACATTCTGTCGCCTTTACATCATCGTTGCAAGCGATACAGTAAGAAATGGCTATGAAATATTCTGTCGCCATTATGAATATCGTTGCAGACGACAGGAAAACGGAGCGAAGTAATGAAATGAAAAGAAAAGAAAGAACAGCAGAACGAATTGCGGGGGCAGAAGATGACTTTGAGGATGTAACGGTGTCAATAACACTACAAAAGCAACAAAAACACCACTTCCACCACCACCACTATCACCACCGCCATCACCACCACCGTCACCACTACCATCACCACCACCACCATTACTATCATCATTACCACTACCACCACCACCACCACCATCACCATCATTACTACCGTTACCACCTCTACTATTACCACATCACTCCCACCATCACCGCCACAACCATCACCATCACCATCACCACCACCAACTATGACAATGTTGAAAAGCGTCAACAACAACTCCCTCAGTGCTAAGTGTGAGGAAAAGGGCGAGGCCAGCATTGACTGCAACAACAACATCAATGTCTGCCTTAAATACTTGTTATTACATATCAATTGTGGCTTTGTTGTAATTGTTGTTAACTTGTTAACGATCTGAGAGTGTCGCCGGCAATGCCCGGCTTCCGGTAAACGGCGCTTTTCTTCACATCCGGTCTAGCTATTGTGTCTCGAACAGTATCGTCGACTGTAGTCAGGTCTCAGTGTGCGCAGACGCGCGCGCTTGTTTGTGTGTGTGTGTGTGTGTGTGTGTGTGTGTGTGAGAGAGAGAGAGAGAGAGAAAGGATGAGGGAGAGAGTAACAGAGAAATATAAAGAGAGACAAAGACACAGAGAAAGAAACAGAGACAGAGAGTGTGTGTATGTGTGTGAGCGTGTATATATATATATATATATATATACACACACATTCAAAATAACACACCAACATAGGTAGATTTATGTGTAGTGTTTGTGTGTGTGGAGGGAAGAGAGAGAAAGAGAGAAGGAGAGAGAGACTGTCTGTTTTGATGTACAGAAACAGAAGACGTAAATATATCCTTGGTTTGTGTGTGTGATGTCTGATAAATGGTTACACACACACACACATATGCTTAAAATATACAAATATATATGGCGGCGAGGTGACAGAATGGTTAGTACGCCGGGCAAGATGCTCAGCGGCATTTCGTGTGTCTTTATGTTCTGAGTTCAAATTCTGCCCAGGTCGACTTTATCTCTCATGCATTCGAAGTCGATGAATTAAGTGCCAGTGAAACACTCGAGTTAATGTAATCGACCAGTCTCCCCAAATGTATGTATGTATATATATATATATATATATATATATATATATATATATATATATATATATATATATATATATATATATATATATATGTGTGTGTGTGTGTGTGTGTGTGTGTGTGTGTTTGTATATACAGGGTGCGGTGAATATATTGTCGTCTAAATTACGCAAAAACAAAAATAACATTGACATCTCATTTCTAGATATATTTACCAAATTACATAAAAATATCTTGGAATACTGAAGAGTAAACTTATTCAATAAAATCGCTTCCAGACGACTTTGGAATCTCCTGCAACTCTTCTGGACGGTCTCCTTGATGAATGCTGCCATAATCTTTGCCTTCAGTTCATCTTTGGTGTTCCAAGGAGTTTTGTTGGTCTCTCACTCAACTGCATCCCACACATAATAATCAAGTGGGTTGCAATCTGGAGAGTTAGGTGGCCAGATGTTAGGGGTGTTGTGGTTGCAGAAATTATCTGATAGCCATGACTAGGTTCTCCTGCTTGTGTGACATGGTGCAGAGTCCTGTTGCCAAACATAGGGTCTTCCAGCAGCCAATCTCTTGACTCAGAGCATCACTACCTCCTCCAGGTACTTAATGCAGGCCTCCATGTTGAGTTTGAGGCCGTATGGGAAGATGAACGGAGGCATAACGTCGCTATCACTAGTGATCAATCCAAACACCATGATGTTGACTGGATGTTTGATTTTTATCACTCTCGGTACATGCACTGTCCTCAGATTGACACCCAAGCACTCTGAAATATTCGTATTGAGGCTTCCTGCACGAATGCTAAGCAGTACAGTGTATCATTTACAAATTTCTGGGAGAAACTTTATGAGACTGGCATGGCTCGTGAAGGAACAAACGACAACATATCTGCTTATTATTATAAATACAAACATCAAATCTCAGACATAAATCGTTTCATACGGATAGCTACGAAGCATAGAAACTGAAATAGCACAAAACAGAAATATCTTCAAAAAGGACATTGCTACCTCAAAGATTAAAATCCACAAGCCAGAAGACATGGCTACTCCACATGTATTCCAAATGCGAAAACAATTAAAACGAACTGAGTGTAAACTCGTTGAATAAAATACCACTTTAAATTTCCAGCATAGATCAATATCTATCTATCTATCTATCTATCTATCTATCTATCTATCTATCTATCTATCTATCTATCTATCTATCTATCTGTCTATCTGTTTGTCTGTCTGTCTGTCTGTATGTATGTATATAAACTTACCTGAAGACTCTGCATCCACAGGCGAGACTCAGGGCAGCAAAAGATTGACTCGGCTAAAATTATATATA
>NC_068998.1:46014737-46017951 GCF_001194135.2 Octopus bimaculoides
GGGGGGGGTCACTACGTCGATGAATCTAAACCGGATTCCATATGACACTTGGGTAGGTAGGGGGTTTCTATATAAGATATCTTTTGTTATAGTTTATGAACAATAAATTGGTTACACTTCTACAATGCAAAAAATATTTGACCAATTTTTACCTAGACAAGCACAGGTGTAGCTGTGTGGTAAAAAGTTTGCTTCTAAACCACATGGTTCCGGGTTCAGTCCCATTGCGTGATACCTTGTCAAGTGTTTTTTCTGTAGCCTGGGGCCGACCAAAGCCTTGAGAGTGGATTTAGTAAACAGAAACTGAAAGAAGCCTGTCGTGTATGTATATACACCGGTGTCCGGCCAGCCATGATCTTTCTTTCTTGGCCTGACTGCCGACCGCCAATACCTCTTGTGTCCATCTCCCATGTTCTTGCCTTTCACTTCATATACGCCAGCTCAATGTGATTCGTTCTCAGTCGAAAGACGCTTGTTGTTATTGCTTGTCGTTTGTAATCGCAACTGTGTACCATGTTCCCCGTTTCTTCTGTTTGTTTTTCTGTCTTTGTTGCCGTACACATTCACTAGCTTTCTTACAAAGGGGTCTAATGCTCTTTGCTTAGATGTTTTTTGGGGGCAACCAGACCGAACCATCTCAAGTGTAACTGCCCGAAAAGGTCGTGACTTTTGGGACCTGACTGATGAAAGAAAGCCAAGAATGACCCGCCTTTTTTTTTTGCCTGTCCTTCTAATTGTTTCTCTTGTCCGCCCTTGTATCGTCTATATGTCCGAACGTTTTAATGCCCTCTATTGCATTTTTGTTTCATATATATATATATAAAGTATAGGGGTTTGGTTCACAGGTGATCTAAACGATTAGGTACGCTAGGTAAGTGCTGTAACAAATTACTGGGGCTCCAAGGTTATATCCGAGATGGTAGTTATGGAACCATTGCAAATTTCCGATGTAGCGGATGGATAATTATTAGGTACCAATAGAATAAGTACTAGGCTTACAAAGAATAAGTCTCCTGGAGTCGTTTCATTCGACCAAAACAAAAAAGTTTAAGGGATGCTCCAGCATGGCCGCAGTCTAATGACTGAAACGAGTAAAAGAGATAGAAAGGTTCCTAATAATATTTAATTATAACTATACTATAAGGTTTTTTTAAAAAAACGTTGGATGGCCATGGGGGTCCACCCGAATAAAATAGGGATCAAAGGCGTCCATAGGTAAAAAAAAATATGATTAGGAATCACTGCTCTATGTGGTTACATCTTCCTCAAATTACTCCTTACCGTTTAAGGAAAGCACACATTGGATAATATGGTTCTGCGTTCTTTACACAAAGGAAAAAGAAGGGACGGCTATGGTTGGAATGTCTTTTTATAGTTGGAATGTCTTCTTGATTAGGGTTGACCTGGGACTAAACGACAATAACAACGACAAATATCACAACAAACACAGCAACCGCAGAACCAATCACCACCACCATCACCTACTACTACTACTACTACTACTACTACTACTGCTGCTACTGCTGCTGCGGTTGCTGCTGCTGCTGCTACTACTACTACTACTACTACTACCACTAGCACTGTCGCCACCGCCGCCTCCACCACTATCAAACAACAATAATAACCTGACCAACTGTTTACCAGTCCAAGAACAGTAAATACAACACCCTTCACCACCATAATAACAATAATAACAACAATAACAACAACAACAGGTTCGTAACAACAGTAATAGTAACAACAACATCAACATGGAGAAAATAATATACAATAACAACTGTCAGCTCTACTGTCCGCCATTAACGTGCAGGCGACAAAGTGAAAAATATAATCACGTGTAATATTCATAAAATGGCGGCAATGTTTTTCAGTCAGATCACGCAAACTGTACACTGTTTATTTTCCCGTGATATTTCCTCATTTCCTCCCTCCACCCACCTTTATTTTAACGTCCTTTATTCATTTATTTGTTGGTTCTTTTCCTTCTGCCATTTTTTCTTTCTTTCCGTTTTTCGTTCATTTTATTTTTGCAGTTTGCAAATATCAAATTTCGCTATATTTTTTAATCAAATTTTCAAATTAAAAATTGTTTTGAAAAGTATCAATTAATATTATTTATTTATTTATTTATTTATTTATGTATTTTTTTAATAAGGAGAGCGAGAGAGAAAGAGAGATGGGGGTCACATCTACTTTAATTTTAATATCTTAAAAATGTGGAGGAGAGTTGATGCTTTTTTTAAAAACTGAAATTAGAAAACGGAAAACAGGAAGAAAAAAAGCTAGAAAATAGAGAGGGGGAGAAGAAGAGGGAGAGGGGAGAGGAAGAGAGAGAGGGGGAGAAGAAGAGGGAGAGGGGAGAGGAAGAGAGAGAGGGTGAGAGAGTGTGTGTGTGTGTGTATATGTGTGCTATATGTGTTTGTGTGTCTGAATGTGTGCCTCTGTGTGTATGTGGCTTTGTGTGTGGGTGTGTGGGTGAGCGTCTGTGTGTGTATCTGTGTGTGAGAAAGAAAGAGTGAGAGCATGTGTGTGTGTGTGTGTACGTGTGTGTGTGTATGTGTAACTATGTGTGTGAGAAAGGAAGAGGAAGAGGTTCTTCATCTGCACCTCCTCATCCTTTTCCTCTCCAACCTATATTTGTCTTGCCGTCTTTTTCTTTGTTTTTGTCTCTCTTCTTTTAGAGTGATGTTGTTTTCTGTATGGTGGGTGGTGGAGGGGGCGGGTAGGAAATAATAAGAACGATAAACAAGCGAGAAGGAAGAAGAAGAAGAAGGAGAAGAAGAAGAAGAAGAAGAAGAAGAAGAAGAAGAAGAAGAAGAAGAAGAAGAAGAAGAAGACAACCATGACAACGATGATGATAATGATGATGATGCTAACCACTTGCGAACCACTTCCGTACAGTTCTTTCGGATAAAGAAACATCACCGTAAATTGAGCATATTACTTTGGTTGCTTGTGGGGCATTTTTCCCTTTACGGAAAAAGAAAAGCATCAAGTGCCGAAAATGAACTTTCTTATCTTCCATTTTAAAGGGTTACAGAATTAGCATAGGTTACAGGAACATAAACCTTCTTCCACGAAAAGATAGCTTAAACTGTGCTCTAAATGGAGGTGTAGTCAAATCCTATTTTATGGACTCAACCATGTTCTAAAATAAGTCGAAAGGTAAGCTACTATAAATCGGCACGAACTTTCTGGACAACCCAATATATAT
>NC_068998.1:46018526-46020896 GCF_001194135.2 Octopus bimaculoides
GTACATACAAAGCTTTTTTGTTGTTGTTTTGTTTCTTTTTTGCCCAGTCGTTACCACGGTGTAGAAGAACTACAGGTGCTGATATACATCTTGTTTAAAGCATATTCGGGAAGAAGAAAAGAAAAACGAATAATAAAAAGAAGCAAAAAATTAGAGATTCTATTTGTTTTGGAAAACGCAATAAATTACGTTTCCTTATCTTGCAATCATTGATTTATAAATTTTTTTTTTTATATATATATTGAGGATGTGTATAAAATATGTGCATATTTTGAGAGCAATCCCCTTCACAGCTGTCAACATAGAAAAGAACATTGTGACCTGATACGAGACAGGCAGAGTTATGTGTCTTAAGCAGCGAAACAGCACCATTGCAAGGGCGTAGAAAGTTTTGAGCTTCCGACCACATACACACACACACACACACACACAGATGTATATGCATATCTATATACTTTTCTAAGTAGGCTAAAAGAAATTGGAAGAGCACACTTCCCACGCGTTTACCCGAATTACCCAAAGTAGACTGCTCTGCTTCATGGGTTTAGCAGATAGAAGAGGAGTGCGCAAAAGACTCGCGAACCTGCTCAAACGATTCCAACTATCTGACAGGTATCGACTGGATTTCCCGGATGTGTCAGTGTGGACCTGGTCAAACTGCATCGGATCATCTAGATCGTATCTTGACAGGGTATTCTGTAGTGTAGCAGATAAGGGTAGCATAGGTTGTCCATAGTTTAAAGTAGTCGACAAATTCGTGATCTGTACAGTCGACTTAGATCGACTTCATAGACAGGGACCCCGTTACTGGAAGCTGAACATGTCGTTGACGGGAGCAATAGTCAACTATAAATGGTGATTATCCCTAAAAAAGGTGATTAGAATAGAATCGATAAGGTTTAGCAAAGACTAGCAGTAGAACGAAACAGAGTAGAGGCAGAGCTAGTCAAGAAGTTAGACGAGGCTTTTAGAAAAGGCCTCGTGACCGACGCGCTCGCAGCAAGATTGGCACTCGACCAATTCTTCAATGCGAAACATTAAGGTTGCATTGTCAGAGCTAAGGCACGAGCACTTAGACACGAAACGACGAAAGCCGTTCAATGGACCCGAGTTGCAGAGGCACGGCGTAGCAATAAATCCACGATCCGATCATTGCCGAACCACGAAGGGCAATTAACTGATCCGAGACAAATGTTTGCGGCCTTTCAGCGGCGCTTTGCTCAACTGTTCGGGAGCAGCGGCTCTTGTCGACGGAGGCAGAGCGCTGCGAAAGGCCTTTGAAATATGGGAAGCAATGGTTAGCTGCACGAGGTGTAAATCGCCTGGTTTGGATGGTCTACCCTAAGAGCTTTAAGTTTACATGCCAGGGGAGCCTTCAAGCGCTCAGAGCCCTCAGCCCATTGGACAGTGCGGTAGGTGGAACGTCCATTGTTGCTTTTTATAGAGGATTAGTGGAGGAAAAGTGCGACGACGTTCTTGGGGAAACTTTGGGCGTCGAAGAAGATCAGTTAGTCGTTCTTCTCCGGAGGACTTTCGGGCCGGGACCGATGGATAATTTCCAAAAATCTCTGGCCTGGCAGTGCTACCGGGGAGCTTTGCCTGTTCGAGATAAGTTTACAGGCACGGAAGTGTCGTCAGCCGAGCATGTCCGAGATGCGCGCAGGACGAGACAGTCCTGCATGCACTCGTCCAGTGCACGAGCATTGCTGACTTGTGGGTTTATGTCGAACACCTGCTGTCGTATGTCGTATGTCGAGGCCTTGTGCTTCCAGTAGAAAGGATTATTATTATTATTATTATTATTATTATTATTATTATTATTATTATTATTATTATTATTATTATTATTATTATTATTATTATTATTGTTGTTGTTGTAGTTGTTGTTGTAGTTGTTATTATTACTTAAAACAGTTTGATTTGGCCCTAATACTCTCTCCCAGCACCAGCACCACCACCATCACTACCAATACCACCATCATCATCCATCACCCTCGGTACTACCTCCACCACACGCCGCAACATACCATCACCATCACCCACCAGTACCGCAGTCTCCATCACCCATATCCTCTTCCCTCTCCTCAACTCCATCTTTGAAGTAAGGAAGTGTGTCTAACCGGAAGTGATGGAAGTCTTCTAACCAATGCCCACATTGCCGCCACATTTTGCACCGAATGACATACTTGACTCTGTGCGTGTTGTGTGTGTGTGTGTCTGTGTCTGTGTAATGTGAACGTGTGTGAAAATACGTATGTATCACTTTGTGTATGTGAATGTGTATATTTATGACTGCATGTGTCGTGTAATATATATAAATATATATATATATCATGTTTTAGCAATACCCTACTCCGACCGAGATACAGT
>NC_068998.1:46021409-46023020 GCF_001194135.2 Octopus bimaculoides
ATATATACATATATATACGACGGGCTTCTTTCAGTTTCCGTCTACCAAATCCACTCACAAGGCTTTGGTTGGCCCTAGGCTATAGAAGAAGACACTTGCCCAAATTGCCACGCAGTGGGACTGAACCCGGAACCATGTGGTTGGTAAGCAAGCTACTTACCACACAGCCACTCCTGCGCCTATACACACACACACACACACACACACATATATATACACACATACATACATACATACATACATACATATATATATATATCATGTTTTAGCAATACCCTACTCCGACCGAGATACAGTAAACATCAATACTACCGAAAAGGACTTTCTTTTTATTAGAAAGAGGAATGCAATAGTAGCCCGCAAGAAGAGAATCGGATTCGTCTGGATATTATAATCAAAATCCGCAAAGAATAATAGTCTGTGATCCTACATCTTCCCGCACCAATTTATCGAAAACGCAACTAAGCGTTATAACTCGAAAGTGCTCACAAGAACAAAAACAAATACCAATAAAGCATTCGATTGTTGCCTTGGAATGATATTAATATCGTAGAGTACAATTATGTTTAACACGCTCGTGTACACTCAAACGTGGAAGAAGATAATCCGCCGCGGAAATTCTCCTTATAGACAACGTGCATGAAGAACATATGCTATGTAATGAATGATGTCATAGGACTGTTTCTACATCGTTAGACTTCGTCAGCTACTGGCACCAATTCCGTCGTTCACAACCCACTAAGAACTGTTGTTGTTATATTTAGATTTGCTGATAAATGCAAAGCTTTGGCTAGGGGGACTATGAATAACAGACCCAGTGTCCATAACCGATGAAATGTAAATAACGTAGATAATAAACACGTGTAGTCATTCGTGACCCAGTGTGTGCTTTTCACACAGATTGTCCACGAGGAGAATTTCTATCTAAAGACAGTTTTCTCATGTTCGAGTGTACACGAGCGTATTAAATATAATTGTACTCATCTATATTTCAATTATCAAAAAAAAAAAAAAAGCCAATAAGTTACAGGAAGTTTCGTCTTGTGTGATTTCAATCTTGCAATTGGAAAGGATGAAATATAAGTACAATATCGATTTTCTAAAACCTTTGGGTCCCAAAACCATTTCGGGTTACTCTTCCGAACTTTATCTTATCGACCCCGAAAGGATTAAAGACAAAACTGATCTCGGCACAGTTTGAAATCGGGATGTAACGATTCTGCCACTCATAGAGAGGCACGCAAGCACACCCACATATGCACATATACACGTATACACACACACACACACACTTGATTATGTACACATGCCTCACACTATACATACACCGTGCGTTAGGATATATAGATATCCATGTGTACGTATACAATCAATCAATCAATCTATCATTTTATGTATAAATTTAGATATGTATGTATGTATGAATGTATATATGTATGTATGTATGTATCTATCTATCTATCTATTTATGTCTATTTACCTGTTACGCAATCATCAGGTTTATGTAGTGACATTTGACCAAAGTGTCACTCAGTGGGAATGAACCTGGAACCATGTGGTTGGGAAGCAAGCTTCTTACCACACACCCATGCCTTATATTTATATTTATAT
>NC_068998.1:46023118-46026541 GCF_001194135.2 Octopus bimaculoides
GTACATGTAGATGAAGGTATGTACATACATGTACATATATATGCATATACTCATATATTGTTTATATATATATATATATATATATATATATACTTGTGTGTGTGTGTGTGCGTGTGTGTGTGTGTGTGTGTGTGTGTGTGTGTGCGTGTGTGTGTGTGTGTGTGTGCGAGTGTATAACTGTATGCCAGTGTTAGTGGTAGTAGTAGGGGGTGTTTTTGCGTCAGTTACTCTGGGGCCAGCAACAAAGTAAAATTATGCAATTCTTGCCGATGCCGAAGATGCTGTTGCTTCTGCTGCTTCTGCTACTGATGATGATGATGATGATGATGATGATGAAGATGAAGACAACAGAATCATCATCATCATCATCATCATGCTGTCTGCCTTACCATTAATCTTTGTTATTGTTCTTGTTGCTGTTGACGATGTTATTTTGCTGTCGTTGTTGTTGTTGTTGCTTTCCAACATTCCTGTTGTTTTCTGTTTTTTTTTCATTGCTTTTTTTTGTTGTTGTTGTTGTTGATTAGTTTCATTATTGTTGTTGTTGCTGTTGTGATGTTATTATCGTGATTCTTGTTATATTTATTGTTTCTATTATCAAAACTGTTGTTGTTGTTGTTGTTGTTAACCAAGATGTTTACGTTGTTCCAGAAATTGACCGGAAACTAATTGAGAATATCAATTAATAGCAATATAACCCTAATTAGCAAATTTTCTTGTTGGTTTCTGCTTTTTTTGTTGCTGTTTTTATTATTGCTACTATTGTTGTTCTTGTTCTTGTTATCATTAGAATTTTCCATAATTTCCATAATAATTATCAAAGCTGCTTCTAATACACTGTTTCGTTGTCGTCGTCGTCATCATCATCATCATCATCATCATCATCATCATAATCACGACGATGACGTCATTTTCCTCCTCCACATCATCTGAATAAATATTTTTCAACGTACCCGACAACACTATTATACCCTTATACACCTTTGCCATGTTGTAGATTACTCTTTCTACTGCACCGTTGTCTTTGAATTCTTGTAGGTAATAATAATAATGATCATAATAAATTATCATAATTACTAGCAGAATAGTTTACGCATCGCACAAAACGCTTAGGAAGCATTTTGTCCGTTTTTACATTCAGAGTTCAAATTTCGCTGAGCTCGACTTTGTCTTTCAACTTTTCACCGTCGAAGTACCATTTGAGCAATGGATTCAATGTAATCTAGAGAGAAACGTTTGTCATCAAAGTGACACTGGATTACAAATATACGAATCCCAACATACCCGTCGGATGATGACAGACCAGGCACATGCATCACAACCATATCTGCATGACACGGTGATCTCATATCAAGAAAAACAGCGCATCACCTTGCAGGTGGGGTACAGTTAGAATTTTCTTCAAGTTTTGTAGCCCATCTCGCTCAAAAAGTTCATGAATAAGGATTGTTTAAGGATGACGAATAAAACACCTGTTTCCGGGGCTGAATTATTCAAACCACAAAGAATTCCTCTCAACATATGGCTATGATGGATGCTCCCCCACTACTCCTGCTCGTAATCAGAGATGCACATATCGTCAGCCACAAAGAGACATGCCGAAATGGTTAAAGTTAAACAACTGACAAGCAAATCTGCGGTATTGAGCAGAATATTTGTTGTAGCCCATCCTTTGGATCTTTTTTAAAACGGGGGCCACATTTTTCATTAACGAAACACTTTGAAACTTGGAACACTGGTAGAATGTGTCATATAAAACATCTTTTTCTCTTAGTCTTCTTAAAAAAAAAAGAAATCCATAAATTATTCCATGTTAAAGTTGTCGTATTTCTGTAATTTCAACCAATCACTGACGTCCATTCAGCCGATATACATTAAGTGCCGACTACATAAACAAACGATTCTGAAACAATTAACCCTAACCCTAACCCTAACTCTAACCCTAACCCTAACCCTAGGGTTAGGGTTAGGGTTAGGGTTAGGGTTAGGGTTAAGGTTAGGGTTAAAGCAAACTTAAAATGAAAAAAGCAAATAAAACGAAGGTATGGAGATTAAATACGCTTTACATCGCTTAATGAGCCAAAGGAGTAAAGGTAAACAACTGAATACTTGTCAGTGATTGGTTGAAATTATCGAAATAAGACAATTTTTTACATGAAATAAATTCGAATACAAAAATATTTTTCTGTTCTATAACACAAAATAGATAAGTATACGAAGTTTGAAAGTCTTTCGGTACCAAAAACACTACGTAAAACATTAATGAAAAATGTGGCCCCCGTTTTAAAAAGGATCCCATCCTTTACTCCAATACTAAATACGTACATGTTAACACGTCCAATCAGTTGAGATCAGAAAGTCCCTGACTTTCCATCACACGCCCCCATAACCATACTTACCCCCCTGTAATACATATCTTTTCATGCACCCAACTACACTATATAGAGTGGTACTTCAATAGAAACTACAGACTAATTGTTATATTCCGCAATTCTAATTACTAAACCACCCAAGTTTTTCTTCTTCTCGTTCCTACTCATCTTTTATAGATAACACATTATTTTAATTCATTCCACATCGATTCTTTATAGAGATTTATCATCACAGACATAAAACAGCTATTCACCTATTTTCATACATCAAATATTTATCCACACACACACACACACGCAGTGTGTGGTTTGTGTGTTATATGGTTGTAGTGTGTGGCGATAGCCTCTAAGGTAATGTGTGGGTGCGTGTGCTAGTGTATGGGTGCGTGTGGCGATGTGTGCATGTGGTGATATGTGTGTATGTGTTAGTGTGTTTGTGTGGTGTATGATGGTGTACAGGAGTGTTTAGAATGGCAAAGAATAAATGGAATATTCTTCATATTCTTTAGAAATTCTTGAGAAATTACCACATGGGATTTCCTCGTTTCTGTCTATGACGTCGTAATTGTGATTCCTTGGAGGAGATTTTCCTCTGATACGTGACGTCATAGGCATGCACACCACCACCGCTGCTGCCGCCCTCACCACCATTACCACCACCACCTCCAACAACAACAACAACACCGTCATCACCACAATTACTCTATACAATTGGCTGAAGCGTATGAGTGTATGCATATGGAGAGGGCGTGGGGAGAATGTGCGTATGATAATAAAAAAAGAAAAAAACTTTCTCCTTCCACACGTTGTTAATGTGAATTAGCTTTCAGGGTGGTCACCATCCTGAAAACTAATCCTACACATAGTGATACTGTATGGGATCCCCCATACGTAATAAGGATGCTTTATTTTTTTTAAAGAGAGAGATAGAGAGAGAGAGAGAGCGAGAGAGAGGGAGAGATAGAGATAGAGATAGATAGATAGATAGATAGATAGAGAGAGAGAGAGAGAGAGAGAGAAAGAGAGAGAGAGAGAGAGAGAGAGAGAGAGA
>NC_068998.1:46026894-46030587 GCF_001194135.2 Octopus bimaculoides
ATATATATATATATATATATATATATATATATACATACGTGCATGCATACATACATTGTGCTTCACTGAAGTGATCTTAATATGAGAGGACAACAACATCGTGCCATTTGCAAAGTAAACAGATGTTTTGTATCTCTTCAACAGACAACACAACAGAATCGGCACGAACTGGTGATGATGGCATCTCCAAGTACTTCAAGAGATGCCACTTCTTTTCTCTTTCTCCTCCATCTCCTTATCATGACCATCATCATCATCATCATCATCATCATCATCAGCTCCTTCTCTGTGATCATCATCATCATCATTCTCTTTTTTGCCCATCCGCTTCATTCTCCTCCACTTCGCTCCAGCCTCTTCCTCTTCTTTCTTTCTTTATTTTTGTCTTTCTTTCTCTTCACCTTTTCTCAACACCACCGCCGCCGCCGTCACTACTGCTACTGTTACAACAGCTGCCGCTGCCGCCGCCGCCGCCGCCACCACCACCACCACCACCACCACCACCACTGCGGCTGTCGGTGGAATCGTTAGAACACCACAGAAAAAAATATTGCCCTGTAACAATTTCTTCTTTCTAGTTCTTTTGCGTTCTGAGTTCAAATCCCGCCGAAGTCAACTCTGCTTTTCATTCATTCGCGGGGCAATAGAATGAAGTATCTGTCAAAGTATTCTCCTCGATATTCCTGGCCTTGTGCCCCTAAATTAGAAACAAACCAGGATCGTTAACGAGTCGGAAAATATGCCTTGCCGTATTTCTTCCGGTTCCTTATCTTCTGAGTTCAAATTGCATTGAATTTAAGTTTGCCTTTCAGCCTACCGGGTTCAATGAAATAAAGTTCTAGTCAAATATTGGGATCAATGGTATCGATCTTTAGAGATTCCGGCCTTCTGCTTAAATCATCACCATTGTCACCACCACCACCACCACCATCATCGTCATTATTATCCTCATCGTTGTCATCGCCGCCACCGCCGCCACCGCCGCCATCATCATCATCATCATTGCTGTAGCATCACTAAGGACTGGGTGGGTTGGACGAAGAAGTCCAGTAGAATAACCCTTCACGTTCATCGGACCCTACACCTCTGGGGTGGATACTTAAAAGATAAAGTTTACAATACAAAACCAGCTAAAACTGAAGAATTGGAGAATGTCCACAAATGCCTCGCGTTACCAGCAGAGCGTGGACCCGAATCATCATCAGTGTGAACTCAGGTGTTCATGAAAAAAAGCAATTAAATTCTGCCATCAATTTTTAATCATTCAAGGTTTACTTTTATTTCGGGCACCCAGTATACACACACACACACACACACAAACACACACACACATATATATACCACACACAAACACACACATATATATATATACCACACACATATATCACATACACACACATACACAAACATATATATATATATATCTACATATATATACAGTATATATATCACATATATATACATACACACACACACACATATATATATACATACAGGCACATATATACATATATATCACACACACACACACACACACATATATATATATATACATATATATAAATATATATCACACACAAACATATATATATATAGACATACATATATATTCTTTTGTTTGTTTCAGTCATTTGACAGCGGCTATGCTGGAGTACCACCTTGAAAGATTTTAGTCGGACAAATCGACCCCACGAATTATTTTTTAAGCCTAGTACTTATTCTATCGGTTCCATTTGCCGAACCGCTAGGGAACGGGGACAAATTAAACACACCACCACCGGTTGTCAAGCAACAATCAGGGGAGAAATAAAGAACACGCACATAGATACATACATATATAGGAGCACTCTGTCAGTTACGACGACGTGGGTCCCAGCTGATACGATCAACGGAACAGCTCGTGTAATTAACGTACAAGTGGTTGACCACTACACAGACACATGTAGTTCTTGGGAGATTCATTGTGACACAGAGTGTGACAAGGTTGGCCCTTGGAAATACAGGTACTACTCATTTTTTGCCAGCTGAGTGGACTGGAGCAACGTGAAATAAGTGTCTTGCTCAAGGATACAACGCATCGCCGGGAATTGAACTTGCGACCTTACGATCGTGACCCCAATGCCCTAACAACTAAGTCACGTGCACACACACACACACACACACACACACACACACACACACACACACACACACACACACATATATATATATATATATACACATGCACACACATACGTGTGTGTGTGTGTGTGTAATGGTTCTTCGTCGTTTGGATTAGGATTTGGTTGCTCGAATTACCTGCTCATTGAATTAATCTGCGACTGAGTATTCCATAGACACATGTACCGTTAATGTAATTTCCTTAGACATAATCATTGTGACACAATGTGTATGTGACAAGGATGAGACTTTTTGAATCACACGTAGAATCCATCTGACGGGATCTTGTACTTTCCATCTTTCCAAATTTCCCTCACATACGTCGAACGGCGGCATGGTTTAAAAAAAAAAAAAGAGAAGAAAACAAAACTTGCGGAAGACGCCACGCAGTGGGATTGAACGCGAGACTATGTAGTTGCGACGTGAACTTCTTGTACATTTGATCATATTGAGCTTCCATACACGCACAGGATTGATCCGACTTCTGTATATCTCAGTATAAAAATGTCATGCATTACTGCATTACCTCCCCTGCATAATTTTATCTCCCTTGTCAGTAACCTTCCATGTCCAAACCATGTTTCGTCTCGCGTTATTCCCCTTGCACTAATTCTCAAACATTTGGGTAAGTTTATTTCTTTTTATAATCATTTTATCGTCCACAATAATTTCGAACTTGTATTTCTTCTGTTACTATTTGGTTCTTGTCGCAGTGACAACACTGATGGACCAATTACTTTAGAATAAGCGTTACTCGAAAACAAATCTTGGAAAAGATCCCAAATCTTTAGTCTGCTTTTATGCAGAATACAATTTCAACGTGAATTATTTTAAAGAAAATTTTCTTATTTTCGTTGGGTTTGCTGAGTTCGCTAAGCGCTACCAGAATATATAACCCTAATAATAATAATAATTATAATAGTAATAATTTGTTTTTGTATCTGGTTTGCAAAATTCTTTATGTGAATTCGTGTGTTGAAACAACGTCAATATAATTAACACTATCCCTAAACACAACAAAATAATAATAATCTTTTCTACTAAAGGCCCAAGGCCTGAAATTTTGGGATAGGAGACTAGTCGATTTCATTGACCTCCAGTGTTTCACTGGTACTTAATTTATCTACGTCGAAAGAATGACAAGCAAAGTCATCCGCGGAGTTATTTGAACTCAGAACATGGAAGACGGACGAAATTCCGCGAAGCATTTCGCCCTGCATATTAATGAATCGGCAAGCTCGCTGCCTTCATAATAATATGTCATTTGACTGCGGCCATGCTGGAGCACCGCCTTTAGTCGAACCATTCGACCCCAGGACTTATTCTTTGTAAGCCTAGTACTTATTCTATCGGTCCCTTAGGCCGAACCGTTAAGTAACGGGGACCTCGGGATAAATGAATCTTGTACGGATGCACACACTGATGAATCTTTAATTGAAGTGACACATTAATTTACTGTGACTAATACTCTGTACTTCCTTTAAGTTGAAAGGGGTTGCATTACTCGGTAACTTCCGTTGACCCCCCCCCCCC
>NC_068998.1:46030844-46031489 GCF_001194135.2 Octopus bimaculoides
TATATATATATATATATATATATATATATATATATATATGCATATGTATCTGTGTGCATGAGTGAATATACATATATATATATATACATATATAGATATATATACATACATACACACACTCACACATATACATACAGAATGGGTTAAAAGTCAAGCACCAATAAGTTCAATACACTTCAGAATTGCCAAAAAACATGCTTCAAGTTTTCTAAAATTGAATAAAATAAATAAATTAATGATGAATACACGCGAACTTGTACATGATGAACAAAACGAGTAATAATAATAATAATAATAATAGTAACAACAATAACGTAATATAAATAAAATGTTTTGGTGCATGACATTTGACCCACCCTGCATATAATTTTATAAATTATTTTTGTATTTTTTTTTTACATATTTTTATGACATAAAATGGATGAATTTTATAAATTACTTTAAAACATGATATATAAATTGAATTTATATGCAGAGGGATATTACATGTATATATGTGTGTATATATATATATATATATATATATAGATCCCAAAGAGGCTGGTGTTGGTCTGCATCGGCAAGAGTTATAGAGTAAAATTGGTAAAAAAAAATGTAGTGAACTTGCTGTGAGGAGCGGAAAACTCAACATTTTGGACAGAGCCC
>NC_068998.1:46032606-46033953 GCF_001194135.2 Octopus bimaculoides
TATATATATATATATATACATACATACGTACATGAGGGAGTGTTAAAAAGTTCCTGGTTTTAAGGGTATTGCGAAAGGCCTGGTTAGTGGTCCAAACGTCCGAGTTCTTTTATAGGGCTTAGAAAAACTGGAGGACCGTTACAATAAGCGTGTGAATCTGAGGGGAATATATTGAATAAAATTATAATTAACTGATCCTCCTGTATTTTCTTTTACCCAAAGCCAGGAACTTTTGAACGCTCATATATATATCTATATATATATATATATATATACACACACACAGACACAGACACACACATAAACATATATACACACACATTTATGTATGTGTATTTATATATATATTGTGGTTGGCATCTAGCTGTAGGAACCAAACCAAATAATACAGCAAACACCAAGTGTTTCGGAGTAGCAGCTTCCAGTAAGAGATGACTTAGACTGTGACAATCCAACTATGTCCACCCATGTAAAAATGATGATGTGTGTGTGTGTATGTGTGATTGATGGTAGAAGATAGTAATTGTCAGACTTTGGAAAATAATGTGTTGATAATAGTGGTAGAGCAAGGTGGCTATTTAGGTTCTAGCTATTTAGGTGTCTCAGCTAAACAATGCATGTATGTGTGCACATGTGCGAGAGCTTTTATCTGGTCAAAGATATAATAAAATAGAATAAAAATATTATACATTGCGATATAAATACTATATTCCATAAATATACAAACGCCTGCCAACAATTTGCTTTTCTCTGTAGATGAGATCTGTGAAATATTTCATTTCTAAACAATTCTATTTGTCTGTGTGTCCCCCCATACACACACACACACAATAATTTTGTTTAGACAGTTAGAGTCTTCTGCATCCTCAACAAACCTAGACTTATTCTATTTTTGTCAAAGTTATTATACAAACTATTTGCGATCACATGTGGTTATGTGGTAAGAAGCTTCCCAACCACATGGTTCTGGGTTCAGTCCTATTGCATGGCAACTTGGACAAGTGTCTTCTACTATGGCCTCAGGCTGACCAAAGCCTTGTGAGTGGATTTGGTAGATGGAAACTGAAAGAATCCCGTTGTGTGTGTGTGTGTGTGTGTGTGTGTGTGTGTGTGTGTGTATATATATATATATCTATGTGTGTCTTTGTGTCTGTTTGTCCCCACCACCATTGCTTGACAACCAATGTTGGTGTGTTTACGTCCCTGTAACCTAACAGTTTGACCCCAAAATCAATCAAATAAGTTTTAGGGTTGAAAAAAACAAGTACTGGGGTTGATTCATTCAACTAGACGTTCTTTGAGGTGGTGCCCCAGCAAGGCCACAGTCTAATGATTGAAACAAGTAAA
>NC_068998.1:46034472-46036884 GCF_001194135.2 Octopus bimaculoides
TATATTAAGTGAGAGAGCGAATTAGACAAGGAGTTTGAGGTACCTATTCAATTTGGGGTACTTTACAATTCCCAAAATAGTTTGACGATATCTTTGGTTTCTGATTCCTTTTTTGTTTTCTCGAATCTTTTAAAATATTTGGGTTAACTTGTAGATCCCAATATAATACAGTTACTCTTGGACTT
Organism: Octopus bimaculoides; assembly: GCF_001194135.2. Taxonomy (NCBI): domain Eukaryota; kingdom Metazoa; phylum Mollusca; class Cephalopoda; order Octopoda; family Octopodidae; genus Octopus; species Octopus bimaculoides. The sequence continues at coordinate 46,034,658 of NC_068998.1, forward strand.
GCAGTGGAATGGGAGAAGTGATAGGGTTGGGGGATAGTTGAGAGTTCGTGTTAGTTTTTTTTTTTAATATAAGAGCAGGGATCGAGGATTAGGGTTATAAAAGGGCTGGTTCTTAACAACAATTGCTGTGATAAATGATCCATTGAGTAGGCAGATAGTCCATTGTTCATTGGCTGAAGTTTTCTTTTTTTTTTATTGTTTTTTTTTAAACATGACAGAATTTAAACCAAACTACACTGGATGGAGTTATGTGGACCAAAGTGCTTCACTACATCTCACTCCACTCTCTCTGTCCCAGTTCTCCTCACACACACACACACATGCAAACCCACATTAAATCCTTTTAAATGTCTAGTTTATCAAACACACTTGCATATATCAATAATGTATATATTCACACACACATAATACGTATATAAACGTTTATACACACACGTCAATATTTATACATAGAACACACACATTAATATATTCATATAAACATATGAAAACTAATTAGAAATTACGTGTAACTGAATGTGTGTTGTTGGGTCATGTGTGTGTACGTGCGTGCGTGCATACGCCCATATGTATGTGTGTGTTAAGAGTTGTGGTATAGCCCCAGGCCAGCCTTCACTGTGTACCCCATTCTTCTCATAAGTATATCTAGAGCTAATTTATCTGATCTATTCTTAAAGAGAGTATGCTGTAATCTGAGGGATAATTGACTGGTATTTCTAGCAGGTCGTGTTAGGCCACATACAGGCTCTCTCTTTTTTAAATGAAAAGGGTTCCCCCGGTAAGATTCTGATGGAATTCTTTAACTCCTGACACCACAGCACCAAACAATACAATTAGCTCGTCGTGACAGAGGAGTTACTTCCCTTTACACATTCTTCAAAATGATGGACACTGAATTCTGAAGGAGAGTTGTGTGTGTTAATATTGTGTGAAAGACAAAGACCACTATCATGTAAAAACTTGAAGGTCTCTTGAAAACCTGGCAATTTCTATCGTACTAAGTTTTCTAAATTAAAACCTTCCATCAAAATTTTATATTTTATGTGCTAAAGACCAGCTTTACAAATGACGAAGTTAGCTGACTAAATTCTTTATAATTTTAAAATCAATTGAAACAAAGGCAGCTTATATCAACAGAAATACTGCAATGGAACTATTAAATATTTTTACCACACCAGGGAGACTTGGAACTGGTATTGTATCCTGACAATTCCTCCTAATAGCTACTTTCACAGCTAATTACCAACTTGGAGATGATGAAAAATCAATCCTATATGTTTTTGAAGCCATGCACCAATCAGTTTAACCATTGAGAATTTGATTCCTGTAAATATAATGTTCTTGTAATTTGATGTTGTCTGTTTTTCCTGAAGCCCTATACAACTGTAGCAATAGACATGTATGTAAAGTACCACTAAGTCTAACTATTCATGTATGTAAAGTACCACTAAGTCTAACTATTCATGTATGTAAAGTACCACTAAGTCTAACTATTCATGTATGTAAAGTACCACTAAGTCTAACTATTCACTATGGGTTTCTCTAATAGCCATGTGCAATTAACAGAGACTAGTGATGTTCAATGCCAGTTTATTTTTTTTATATAACACCAAAAGGAAAGAGAGATAAGCTCCCCACCACACACACACACACACACACACACACAGGATTACCAAACAAATCTCTCACTTTTTCCCAACAACCAGATCAACTACAATGACCCAGAAGAGTCCAGTTATGGTTTGGTTTCTTTATAAAGTAACCCCAAAGTGGATGAGAAATAATTCTTTCCTGTTCCCACCTGGCTAGGATAACAGTCCATCACAGCTAACATTCCCCTCACATGTTTACTACTGACTGACAATGAGGTGTACTGAGGCACTGTATACTGCTTGATTAAATGTATGTCTTGACCCTGTTACAACAACGTGCCTGGAATGCGTTTGGAACTCATACAACATACCAGGAGGTGGCAGTCGAATTCTAGAACCATTTCAACATTTTCTGATATCAAGAAATACTGTAAATGGTTGATGGAGGGAAAGAAACCATTGATAGTTGCTGTGCAGTGGACAAACATAGTTCCAAGTAGGTGTGTTTGTGTGTAATGTATGTGGGTATATATGTGTATGTGGCTGTATGTATGTATATATGTCTGTAAACACATGTGTGTGTGTGTGCATGTGTGTGTGTATATATATATATATATATATATATATATATATAT
>NC_068998.1:46037623-46039092 GCF_001194135.2 Octopus bimaculoides
ATTGATCCCAGTGTTTCACTGGTACTTAATTTATCAACCCCGAAAGGATGAAAAGCAAAGTCAACCTTAGTGGAATTTGAACTCAGAACTTGAAGACAAACGAAATGCTGCTAAGCGTTTTGCCTGGTGTGTAAACGATTCTGCCATCTTGCCTCCTTAACAATAATAATAATTCTTTCTACCGTAGGCACAAGACCTGAAATTTGAGGGAGGAGGATAGTTGATTAACATTGAACCCAGTATTTGACTGGTACGTATTTTATTGACCTCGAAAGGGTGAAAGGCAAAGTTGACCTTGGCAGAATTTGAACTCAGAACATAAAGACAGATGAAATGCTGTGAAGCATTTTGCTCGGCATGCTAACGATTCTGTCAACTTACCACCTTGACAATAATAATAATAATAATAATAATTATATACAAACTGTTAAAGACAAGGTAAAGGTATATAAAATGAATAAATATTGGACTGAATGAATTTTGGTGAAAATGTTGAGAGTTGTATGCGTGGTAAGGTGTAGGGGTAAGTGGAGATGTTGTAAGGGTGTGGGGTGTGATATAGCATGGGTATATGTGATATTGTGTGGATGTGGGATAGGGTATCAGTAGGTGTGATACCATGTGAGTATGGGGTAAAAATATAAGGGTATTTGAGGATGTTTGTTGGTACATGTGATATTGTGGGACCATGTGTGATAAAGTTTGAGTATATGTGAGAATGAATAATAAGGTGTATATGTATAGATGTGGGTATATCTGGGGTGTGTATGGATGGTTTGGTAGCATTTCATTTGTGTGGGAATGGTAAAATTGACCCTAAATCAGGCAGACCGTTTCAAATGAGAAATACCAAAGTTCCATTGAAATCTAATATAAAGCATGCACACACACACACACACACACACACACACACACAGCAGAAAAGATACAATCACAGCTACTGTGTACTGAGTATGTCATGCATATATATATACACACACACACACACACATGTGCACTCACACACACATATATCAACATAGTAATTAAATATAAATTTCAATAATGTTAATCAGTTTTAGTGAGAAACGGACAAAAAAACAAAACATTTTTATTTGATTCCCAGACTACTACCCACTCCATCGCCAACGCCATCACTGTCCATGTCATCATCATCATCATCATCGTCATCATCACCATGATCATCCCCAGTGATATGCTGTTTATGAAGATTCTTTCAGTTTTATTAAGTTTTCAATCTGAAAAAAAAAACAAAAAACATAATTCATTAGTTAAATTAAATTAAATCCCAATGTATTCAGTATTGGATCTATTTTTCATAACTAGAGAATGTAATGTTATGGCCCCTATCCTAGAATATATATATGTGTGTGTGTGTATGTATATGTGTATGTATATATATATATATATATATATATATATATAATATATATATATATATATATATATATATATATAATATATATATA
>NC_068998.1:46039795-46040605 GCF_001194135.2 Octopus bimaculoides
TTAACGTGTGAGGATTAAAAAATATGGGAATTTCTTATACATAGATAGTATTATAATTCTGTCCAAAACCTTTCTAAATTATAAGCCCCCAAAATTTGGGGGTTTCTTATACACGTTAAAATACGGTATATATATATATATATATATATATATATAAACTGTATATGTATGTGTGTATACTCTTTTACTCTTTTACTTGTTTCAGTCATTTGACTGTGGCCATGCTGGAGCACCACCTTTAGTCGAGCAAATCGACCCCAGGACTTATTCTTTGGATGCCTATGGGGACATAAACACACCAGCATCGGTTGGCAAGCGATGTTGGGGGGACAAACACATCGCTTTAACATGGTTTTTATAACTTGATGCCTTTCCTTAAAGCAATCGCATTATAGAATATACAGGCTACTTCTTTCATGATTCTAGCACTTGAGCGGTGACCATGCAGCTAACAGCTCTAAGATCTTTGATTTAGTGGGGTTACAGTAGAGGAGCAGGTGGCTTTATGCTTGGAGACGAGACATGAAAACAGGGGCCAGAATAGAACAGGTTTTTTTTGTTGTTGCAGAGGATCTACCCACATTATAGAAAAATGGGTGTGAGCAACCAAGAAAGACTTCCTATCTCATTATTAAAGAACCCCTACATTTTTTCCACCTCCAGCACCATCCACTCCCTTCCTCCCTTTGTATTTCTACCTGAGAGACATTGCTCACCGTTTGAGATTGAATTCTGTTCTGATGTCCCTTCATTCGTCTCTAATGAGTTTGTACCTGAAAAAGATATATATAGGTCTTTTACTATATATAT
>NC_068998.1:46041255-46042101 GCF_001194135.2 Octopus bimaculoides
TATATATATAGTAGATTCTACTGCCATAAACAACAGATGAGTGTTCTGCAACTTATCGTCACTATGATCTTGAGCTGAGCTTTGGTTTGTATGTAAGAGACATTATATTACTTTACATATGTATACATAATTTTATTTTGCATTTACAAGTAGTATTATATAATAAAAAGTACTCGTTTATTAACGTAGAATAAATATATTTTCCATTAAATACATTAGCTAAAATTATCTATTCCATCACTATAAATTTTATACAAGACAAGCAATCTTCAGATGATATCTCAGTAAACTATTAGTGCATTCATATCCACAACATTTTATGACAAGAATAGCACAGTCTAAATCTCTGCTTAAAGTTAACACTTGAAATTTTTTTGAAAATGACATCATGAAGTAAAACTTTATTTACTCAATTATAACAGGGCAACAGAACCTGACTATACCCCTTATAAACAACAGCACCAGCCAAGGATTTTGTAGCATACCAAATATTTACAATATGCTCTCCCAAAATGCTACATTAACTGGTTTGCATTGTAGATTTTCTCCACTACTGTATTATTTGACACTGACTGCTTGCTTCCATTTTATTCAAACAGCAGCATCAATTCTTGTCTGTTATTTCATGTTATATAAAATATGGTTCACATTCGATACATTTTCAATAGTGACCAACCACCAGACTCAAGTATGAAGTCCTATGGAATGTTGGTTATTTAACTGTAATGTTTTAAATAGCTTTAGTGCCTCCTTTTACTGAGATACCATCAAAGGGTTGCTTTTTTCGGTGTCCTGAAATTTAAAGTAGCTGAACACTCAATTTTAACTATAATATATATATATATA
>NC_068998.1:46042449-46044627 GCF_001194135.2 Octopus bimaculoides
TTATATATTAGAAAAAATAAGATACTCAGAGATCTGGATGGTTGTACATTTACAGAATCTTATTAATATGTCACATGTTTTTATAAATCATATATTAGCGCTTGCATCTACTCTAGTAAACTCTTCAGATTTAAGGTTTTGGAGGGGATTCATCTCTTTTAATAGTATTATTGAGTGTGTAGGGGTGGAGAGAGATATATAGCAAAGTAAAAAAGGGTTAGGACATATTAATAAAAATCTGTAAATGTACAACCATCCAGATCTCTGAGCACCTTATTTATATATATATATATATATATATATATGTATATATGTATATGTTTCACTTAGGCAATACTAATAAATTAATATACAAATGCTTCAGAATAAAGGGTTTGTTGAGTACAGAGTATGAAATGAAATGACAAAGGAACAGGAAATTATGCAATGAACTTCATTAGCTTACAACTGTTTCTGCATCAAGATGCTTGTGCATCACCTTATAGCTTTCTCAGAGCTTCTCCAAGGAAGCTATGAGATGATGCAAAAAGCACTCAGCTCTGAGTGTACAACATTGTATAGTAGAAACAACTGTAAGCTAAAGGAAGGTCATAGTATAAAACAACAGTAAGCTTATCACAATTGCTTATGGGTTACATAAGATCAGCCAATGCTTTTGGTATGAATTCAGACACACATTTTTTATTTACCAAGCAATGGTGTTGCTGTCAGATATTCATGGTTAAAATTTAATTCTGAAATGATTACAGATCAAAAATGATGAAACATATACTTACATAATGAACATGTATCAATATTGTGTGTGTGTGTGTGTGTGTGTGTGTGTGTGTGTGTGTGTATATATATATATATGTGGTTGGTATATTTGGCTCACGATCGTAAGGTTGTGAGTTCTATTCATGGCAATGCGTTGTGTCCTTGAACAAGACACTTTATTTCACTTTGCTCCAGTCCACTCAGCTGGCAAAAATGCGTAGTACCTTTATTTCAAAGGGCCAGCCTTGTCACACTCTGTGTCACACTGAATCTCCCTGAGAACTACATTAAGGGTAAATGTGTCCCTGGAGTGCTCAACAGGCTGTTCCGTTGGTCGTATCAGCTGGGACCCTCATCATCATAACTGGCAGAGTGCTCCTATATATATATATATATATATATATATATATATATATATATGGATTATATGCCTTTGAAGAGTGACTAGTGGTCTCTATCACATAGTCTTCCACCAGTCTGTTTATCATTTTACCAGTGTTAATATTCTACTAAAATCTCTACTACAGTTTTCTGGTCAACACTGCTACAATCTGTGGACATATTTATATAAAATAAATTTTTTAAAAAATGTACAGGACTCCTGATTTTCAGAAATCCTATTTTTACTCCTAGAATTGTCAAAGCATGGAACCAGCTACCTATGTACGTCCATTATTAGCAGTCAGGACACTGTATCCTTCGATAAATTCCATGCTTCCTGAACTTCACGAACACTTCTCCTGATGTAGCCATGCACCCTTTCCTCTTTACGACTCTCTTAGTGTTCATTTGTCTCTCTTCTTGTGTTTTATTTTGTGTACTGTGCATGTGCTTCTAGCTTTCATTGCTGTCTTTCTTTACTTCCCTTGTATGGCTGCATTCTGTTGCCTCTCTCTTTTAACCCTTTCCAACAAGTTGCAGAGCACCTGAGCACTGTACGAAATAGGCTTAATTTTATTGTTATTATTATCATTACCTACCAGCTTGCTGTTCTATCAGTGTTAACATAATACCAAACTTCTGTATTCTTCCACTACGTTGACCAACAACGTAGTCTGTGCAGGACTTATCTCCCTTGCATTAATTGGTCATGTGATCTATACAATTCATTTTCTTTCCCTTAGACTTCAGTTCTTTGTATTTATATGCTGGGAGTCCTATGGCACCTAAAATTAATGTGGTATTCAGAGACATGGTACCTAAGATTGGTGCGATCTAATCTCTCAAAATGAATTGAATGGGAAAGGTTGATCTTTGTTAACAGTCAAGGGAGACAACTATGGACATGTTTCTGCCTTTTCGGACTTGTCCAAGATATCGGGCATCGGAAGGAAACCCAACAACTTATGGCTGTGGAGCAAATATCTTAACTATTTATACATGCTTACATCCACACACACACACACACACACACACACACAC
>NC_068998.1:46045046-46050337 GCF_001194135.2 Octopus bimaculoides
ATACACACACATGCAGGCTAGTCCCAGCAAACCATCATGCAATGACCAAACCATCTCCAAGCCACTAACCATCACCATCATCACTAGTGAAACCATCACCAAGCCATCAACATCATCACTTGCACCGTCAAACTGCCATCACTACTACCAAACCATGTGACACACACACACACACACACACAAAAGCACCAACCATCATCACCATCAGCTCTTCACACACACACCAATCACCACCAAACCATCTCTCTCTCTCTTTCTCTCCAATCACTACAACCACTACACCATTGAACCATACTGTACCTTATATACACATACACACCAACTACCATCATCATCACCATCACTGCCACAGCCACCACCACACACACAAACACACACACACACACACATAACAATCGCCATAACCATCATAACCAAGCCATCACCAAACCATCTCTCTTTCTCTCTCTCTCTCTCTCTCTCTCTTTCACACCTCAATCACCACCACCACCAAACCATCTTGTATCTTACACAAACACACACACCAGTTGCCCTCACGACCTCATCCCAAAAGCTACCCCCACCCCCTGCTCATCCCCAAACCATCATGCAATGATGCAGCCGTCACCATGGGAACCATAGTAAGGTTTTTCCTGCTCACTTTTCATACGTATTTTCCGAAACACAGCGGTCAGTTCGTTTAATTCCTGAGTGGCCGTACTCTTCACCAACAAGTTACCGTCACTTTTGGTACGTTTCATCTTGGTCTGTGAGGGAAGAAGACAGAAAGAAAAAAAAAAAAGACCACAAGGTCTGATTAACGAGGAGTCAAACTCTCAGCTTTAATCCAATGTGTTAGTAGTAGTAGTAGTAGTAGTAGTAGCAGCAATAGTTTTTGTAGTAGTAGTAGTTTTTGTAGTAGTAGTGGTAGTAGTAGTAGTAGTAGTAGTAGTAGCAGTAATAGCAATGGTTGTGGTAGTAGTAGTAGTAGCAGTAGTAGTGGTAGTAGCAACAGCAGCAATGGTAGTAGTAGTAGTAGTAGTAGCAATGGCAGTAGTGGAAGTTGTCATTGTAGATGTAGTAGTGGGAATAGCAGCAGGTGTAGTAGAACATCATAGTGGGAAGAGATATGAAAGTAGTAGTAGTAGTGGTGGTGGTGGTGGTGGTGGTCATGGTGGTGGTGTATTGTGTCCCTGTCCTAAACTCTAGACATCTATTTGACCAGTGTCAGTGCCTTCCAACATTACGTGGAGATGAGAGACCAATCAGCCCTGGATAGGACGCCCGTCCATCATTAAGTAACTTCCCCTCTGCCAGGTACTTACAAGGTCCAGCACCTTACCATCAATACCACCATACAAAAGTGACAAGGTACCACCATTGTTCAATGGTGACACCTACATACTCCTAGGTGGACTGGGTTTGTTGAGAGTTTGATGACTAAGCCATTGATGCAATACAATGCTCGTGACAGGATATGAACTACTCCCTTCACTTGGTACTCTCTATGTACTTTCTGTTAGCAGCATTGCTAGATTAGCAGAATCATTAGAGTATTAAATAAAATGCCTTGTGGTATTTGTTCCAATTCTCTACATTCTCAATTCAAATCCCATCAAGGTCAAATTTGCCTTTCATCCTTCCAGAAATGATCCCAGGGATTAGTTTAATTGATTAGCCCTCTACCTTTGTTCTTAGTTCAGACTTCACAGAGGTCAACTTTGGTTTTCATTTCTCTGGGAGTCGATGAAATAAAGAACCAACTGCAGTTCTATAGTTTAGAGATGAGGAATTATGTACATTATTTACATTTGACGGATATTTGTCCTCGTCTTGTTTGTTGTTAACACAACGTTTTGGTTGATATGAAGGCTGGAGGGTATATCAGCTGAAATGTTGTGTTCCCAACAAACCAAGATGAGGACAAATATCTGTCAAATGTAAATAATCTAAGTAAAGTACCAACTGGTTACTGGGGGTCAATGTAATCAACTACCCCCCACCTCTCCTCAAAATTGCTGACCTTGTGCAAACATTTGAACCCATTATAGAGTGGTGAGCTGGCATAATTATTAGTGTGTCAGATGAATTGCTGAGAGGTATTTCGTTCATCATCACATTCTGAGTTCAAATTCTGCTGAGGTCCACTTTGCCTTTCATCCGTGCGGGGTCAGTAAAAAAAGTACCAGTTGAGTACTGGGGTCAATATAATCAACTATTCCTTCCTCCCATATTTCAGGCCTTGTGCTTATAATAGGATTATTATTATTATTATTATTATTATTATTAAGGCCGTGAGCTGGCTGAATCGTTAGCATGCTGGGTGAAATGCTTTGTGGCATTTCAGCAATTATTACGATCTGAGTTCAAATTCTGGTGAGGTCCACTTTGCTTTTCATCCTTGAGGGTTCAACAAAAAAAGTACCTATTGAACACTGGGCTTGATGTAATCAACTCATCCCCACCTCCCCCAAGCTGCCCTTCTGGCAAAAATTCAAAATAATTTATTATTATCATTATTATTATTATTATTATTATTATAATTAAGGCAATGAGCTGGCAGAATTGTTAGCACACTGGGCAAAATGCTTAGTGGTATTTCATCTGTCTTTACAATCGGAGTTCAAATTCCACTGAGGTCGACTTTGCCTTTCATCCTTTCAGGGTCAATACATTGGGGTCGATGTAATCGACTAGCCACAAAATTTCAGGCCTTGTGCCTTTATTAGTAGAAAGGATATTATTATTATTATTTTGTTGTAGGTGTGGAAGGTGAGACAGAGGAATAGAAGGAGTTGGAGGGAGAGAATGAAGGTGAGGCAGAAGTAAGATAGATACATGAAAAGAGAGGAAACAGGGGGGGGGGGGGAGAAGTAGAAATAAAATAAAAAGTAAAAATAAATAAAATGGAATATTAGAAAATTAGAAACAAAAAATAATAATAAAAAAATAAAACAAAAAAAATTTCCTTTAATTTTGTTATTGCTGTTATTTAACCCCAGGTCAAGCCTGACCTAACAGACCTATATGATCAAAGATTTCATTTCCAGCCAAGACCATCCCATATATCTTTACGGAGATGCAGGACTACAATTTCCAATGTATCCCTTCTTTTACCAAGATGGTGGAATGTGATTCGAGGAAGATTTGGTTGTTATTTCTAGCAGGTTGCTGAAACTCCCCTGCTAGTTGTTGTTACTCTCTATCAACTCACCCCAAACTCCACCTCCCTTTATGTTCCGAGTTCAAATCCTACTTGGTGTCCACTTTACCTATGATTTTTCCAGGGCAGTGAGGTTGATTATTCGAAATACCAGTGAAATACTGGGGTTGATTTATTTTACCTGTACTCTATCTTCCAGCAGTAGTAACCTTCTGTCTATTTATTAAAAAGGTGGTGGTGACAGTGGGCTTTTTGAGTTACCTCCCTTATGTTATGTGTTTCACTCCCTTTTGAGTCTATAAAAGAGACACTAGACATACCAACGAGAGAACCATTGGAAATAGCAGCTAAATCTCCTTCACATAATCTCTCACCATCTTTAATAAAAGAACACATTGAATAATGTAGTCCTATATACACCAACTGAAACAAGATTGGTCGGTCATGGTTGGGACCTCATTGATCTCATGCATGACAGTTAGAATAGGTCTGACCCAGGGTTAAACGAAATCAAACAAAAAAATAATATCAGTAAAATACTGGTGGTAGATGTAATCAATTACTCTTTTACTTGTTTCAGTCATTTGACTGTGGCCATGCTGGAGCACCGCCTTTAGTCGAGCAAATCGACCCCAGGACTTATTCTTTGTAAGCCTAGTACTTATTCTATCGGTCTCTTTTGCCGAACTGCTAAGTGACAGGGACATGAACACACCAGCATCGGTTGTCAAGCAACGCTAGTGGGACAAACACAGACACACAAACATACATACACACACACACACATATATATATACAGATATGCGACGGGCTTCTTTCAGTTTCCGTCTACCAAATCCACTCACAAGGCTTTGGTCGGCCCGAGGCTATAGTAGAAGACACTTGCCCAAGATGCCACGCAGTAGGACTGAACCCAGAACCATGTGGTTGGTAAGCAAGCTACTTACCACACAAAGCAGCCTATGGCTCAAGGGACCTTCTTTCTCAATGGCATGCCTAATGGAAAATGGGAATACTGTGTGTATGTATCAGGTGAGTGCGTTCTCTCGCCTCATGGCCCCAGAAGACAAAATGGAAGGCAAGGCTGAAGCAGTGAATAGTCACAGGGACTCACACTTGCAGATAACCATTTCCACCTCAAAGGCCAGTAGTGGTGAGCAGGGACCTGACCTGAGGGCTGAGAATGCCAGAGGTCACTCACATCCATAAACTTGTCAGGGAGCAACCAATACTTTGACAGTTTTCTTTTCTCAGCCTGATGTGCAGCAGAGCCAGGGGTGGTAGATGCCACTGGAGAAGACATCACAGTACATGGCATCCCAGATGAGGGGGGGGGGCTACCACCATGGAATGGAAAAACTGTCATACCAACAGGCCTTTTACTATCCCCTCAGTTTAGCTCCATAGTCTCAAAGCTGGGAAGGGAAGCCTGTGGCATCTTATACCATGTTTTATGAGAAAAATTGTCTTGAATTATTTTAATAGTGTAGGGAAGAGGGGAGAAAGGTAGGTGGGGGGGAGCTTCTCGAGAAGTTCTTTTCATACTTGATGATGATGATCACAAGGTGGAGAGGAGAGGGCATTACCTGTGACCTTTGTAGGTCTTCCCTAAATGGAATAAGGGTCAGTGGGTTAATGCTTCAAAGATGTTGCCAAGTTTGTTCATTGTTTTAAAGATGTCAAGGCTGCGGCTTGTGGAAAGAATCACTGAATTTTAAAGACATTATGTATATACAAGCACATACATATAAACACATATGTGTGTGTGTGTGTATGTGTGTATATACACATATATATACTAAACATGTAAAAATGAATACAACTAACAAGTCCTGTTTTAATATAAATGTTTCATGCTAATGAGAGCTACAACTGGGAGGAGGGTCGGTATCACATACATACATAAATACATACATATATACATACATACATACATGAAAGGATAATGATGATGATGAAAGTGGAAATGTTATTTGTTATATGTGTCAGAGCCTATATTCAGATTTTAAAAGTCATGAGAGGAAAGCAGTAAATTTATTTCTGGACAACGACCAAGTTATGCTCCAGTAAATTATGCATGTGCGTATAGGTGTATGTGTGTGTGTGTGTGTGTGTGTGTATATATATATATATATATATATATATATAT
>NC_068998.1:46050825-46053121 GCF_001194135.2 Octopus bimaculoides
ACACACACACACACACACACACACAAATAGTAGTTGCCATGATTGACCGCTAAATCTACCAGGTTTTTTGTTCTCTCTCTGTTTATTTCCTTGTGTTCCTTTCTGTTGAAGAGCATAGGCTCGAAACATAAAAGACTTTCTCACCTTTCCAAGAGTTAAACTAATACACCTGCTTGTTTATACACCTGTCTTCGTCTTTTGTTTTTCTGTAAATTCCAACTATATACACAAATACACACATGAACATGCACACACACAGCACAACTTGTGTTTTCATAATCCTCAAAAATATGTTTCTCTCTGTTGGTTTGGATGGAATAAGTCCAACAATGTTTCACTGTGTATTCAAGTGTCTTTGTCATCTAACACACACACACACACAGAGTATCAGAGAAAAACAACAGCCATCTGTGTAGTGGTTGTTAATGTGTGGTTATTATTTTTGGTGTTTTCGACTACATAAATGATCCTTTATTACAAGGTCTTTGGGTTTCACAATTGGATAGAGAAGACAGACTTAACCAACCCCCGAACAATAGAACATACCCACCACCACCCTAGCCCTCTCTTCTTCTCTCAAATACCACACACACACACACACAAACACATACACACATTCATGCACACACACACGCGCATTCACGTGTACACACACAAATACATTAATACACACACATGCACACACGTTCGCACACATATATCTCCTTCCATTAATTTTATTCATTGCTTCATTGTGGTGGCAATGTGTGTGTGTGGGTTGGAGTAAAAGAAAGAGTGGAAGAGAGGGGTTTGAAGAGAGAGAAACATTGAACAGTGGGAGGAGGAGGAGGACAGCAGAAGAGGAGGAAGGAGATTTGGAGAGGTTAGTGGTGTGACTGATGTAGTAGTGCTGTATTGGTGTTTGCATTGTTGTGTGTTGATATTGTAGTGGTGTGGGTGTCATAGTGGCACTGTAGTAGTGTTAGTATCATAGTGATGTGACCCGTGTAGTGGTAGTGAGGATGTTACAGTGGTATGGTAGTTGTATGGTTGTTATAACAATGTGATTCTTACAGTGGTACTGCAGTGGTACGGGTATTGCAGTAGTGGTGTTGTAGTGGTGTGATGATGATGGTGGTTCTTAAGCCCCAGGTCTTCCTTGATCCAGTAAACTTATAATTAAAACATTTCAGCCACAACCAACCCATCTTTTTCCCCTACAGACTGAGAACCAAGGACCACCTTGTCTGCTGTGTCTTTTCTAAAACAGTAGGATGTGATATGAGGGAGATTTGGCTGCTATTTCTAGCAGGTCAAGTAACCACCATATACAGGCTTCTTCTTTGGCGCATGCAATAGCGGTGCGAAGTGTAGTGGTATTGTTCTTGGTGGTATTGTGGTTGCAGTAGTATTGTGGTAGTGATGCTAATGATGGTGTTGGTATGATGTGGTGGTAGTGGTAGTGGTGATGGTGCCACACTGAAGACTTACCATTAAATTCTTTAATTCATCAATAGCTTCTTCCTTTGGTTTGTCTTGGCAAGACGGCTGGAAGAGTAGAAACAAAAACATTATTATTATTGAGTGAGAGATCAGCACATGCCACCAAAGTGACACTGGGGTACAAATATACGAAGCCCAATATACCCATCATGACTACCCATCTGATAAGGGTACAACAGGCACATGCATCACAACCATATGTGTGCTACATGGTTATCTCATATCAAGATAAACAGCACATGACCTTGCAGGTGGGACCCAGGTAGAGTAGCCCATCTTCAGGTTGAGTAGCCCATCCCACTCAAAAGGTCCCTGAATAAGATTTGTGAAAGGATGATGACCGAAACACCCATGTTTCCAAAGGTGAATTGTCCAAACCCCAAAGAATTTCTCTCAACACATGGCTATGATTGCTCCCCCACTACTTCTGCTTATGATCAGAAATACACATATCATCAGCCACTAAGGGACATGCTCCAATGGTTAAGGTCAAACAACTGACAAGCAAATCTGTGGTATTGAGCAGAATATTTGCTATGTCCCATCTTTTATACCAAGACAAAACATGTACAAGATAACACTTCCAATCAGTTAAGATCAGAAGCCATGAGAGCCACTGCCTGCTACTGCATCAGGGCATTCATTATTATTATTATTATTATTATTATTATTATTGTCATCATTATTATTATTATTATTATTGCCATCATTATTATTATTATTATTATTGCCATCATTATTATTATTATTATTATTGCCATTATTATTATTATTATTATTATTATTATTGCCATTATTATTATTATTATTATTA
>NC_068998.1:46053462-46057552 GCF_001194135.2 Octopus bimaculoides
CTTGGATCCAGTCAGACCTCTTCCATCTCTGATGCGACTCATCATTTCTTCAAGAGCTTTCTTGTGGAGATCTTCTTTGACTGTGGTAGTGTTTTCTGTGGATGTACAGAGATCATCAGATAGATTAATATGTAGACAGGCAGAAAAACAAATCCAGAGAAGAAGCAGACTCTAAGAAGTAGAGCAGTCTATATTAATTAATGGTGAAGGCTGCTTTATAGGGTTACCCTGGGTTTCTCGCCATAAAGGGTACCTTTAGGGCATATTTTCAGACCATAAGACCTGTTGGCCTATGGCCTCTTTAAAATATGGAGGGGGAAACGATACAGATCTGTATTGTTTCCCCACTCTATATTTTAAAGAGGCCATAGGCCAACAGGTCTTGTGGTTTGATGATATGCCATAAAGGTACCTTTTATGGTGAGAAACCCAGGGCAACCCTATAAACTGGCCTTCACCAGTAATATATATATATATATATATATATACATATTTTGTTCAACAATAACCAAAAGTGTTCTTTACCTTCTTCAGTCTTTGACACTCGAGCTTTCTTTTTCTTCCATCTTGCCAGGAACCTATGGCAGAGGGGAGGAGGAAGGGAGAGTGAGACTAATCATTAAGATATAGTGGAAATACAGGAGTGGGGAGGGGGCAGAGGCACATCATTATTTGAGAGTATAACTTGGGTGGCGAGTACAGTGGGGGATAAAATGAGAGAGAGGGGAGAGATAGACAAATAAAGAGAGGAACAGAAAGAAAGTGAAAGTAAGGTTGAGTGAGACAATAATATAGTGACAGAGACTGTGAGTGTGACATAAGGCAAGATAGAATAATGTAGAGTGAGGGTTAAGAGTTTGATCCATGAGAGAATATTAAGAGTTGAGGTCAAATGATATATAATGTTGTATTAACTGACCACGTCCCATCAATAATGACGGCAAATTGTAGTATTTCATATATGAGGTACGAAATATACAGTTGGTGTGACATGGGTGTGACATGGGTGTGACATGGGTTAAAACCAATACTTTACTTACCCCTTGGAATTCTGAGGTGGTAGTGGTGGTGGAGGCGGTGGTGGTGGTGGCGGAGGTGGCCGTTTGCTGTCCTCATAGATTTTTTCCAGATCACTATCTGATGGAATATACAAAGAGATGGGTATCGTTTACTCAGGGTTATAATGTCAGACATTTGCGTGTTGGTTTAGGTGTGGAAATATAGATATTATATCCTCTTTGTGTGTTTATGTCTCCCTATTGGTGTGTTTATGTCTCCCTATTGGTGTGTTTATGTCTCCCTATTGGTGTGTTTATGTCTCCCTATTGGTGTGTTTATGTCTCCCTATTGGTGTGCTTATGTCTCCCATAACCTTTCTTTTTCAGCAATACGTAACAAGCTTCAAAGAAAAAAAGTACTCGGGTCGATTCTTTCAACTAAAATTCTTCAGACAGTGCCACAGCATGGCCACAAACTAACGACAAACAAGTAAAAGAAAATAGTGTAAAAATCCAACACAACGTTATCAAATGTAGTCCTTTAAGTGAATATGATTTGCTTGCTCACTTATGCAAGTGAAAACTGGATCAGGCAGACCCAGCAGAAGAAACCTTCATGATTCAACTGAGGGGAAGGCATTGCAGCAATGCTTCGTGGATTGAAGAGAGCAAGGCCAGGTAAGGAAGACATCTTTGTCATACACTGCATTTGTCTCCATCCCTAGTTGTCTTAATCTGGTCTTGCCACCTGATTGAAGATGGTCATGGACGAGCGAGTGAAGCTGACGGTGTATAACTCGTCTTCCCTGTAACCCTTTTGCATGCAGATTATTTTGTCAAATGTTTTGCTTATTTAATCACACTGTTTTGAATTAAGCATGCATTATCTTATAAGCTTTGAGATTTTGATAATGTGTCATTGTAAATTTTTAGAATTACAACAGATCTTGACAGTCTGAACATAAAACAATAAAATATTTGGGTTGGAGTAAAGATTATTTGCCAACATAACATGGCAGTCCTGGTTTAGGACGAATGTTGCTGTAATTTAGACCCAGGAGTCATCGTCACCAGCTGTCTAGATTTCCTTGTTCGAAAATATAAGGACACAGATCGTGTCGTATAGCCAGCTGGAGACAATGTCTCCTGGGGCTAAATTACAGCAACATTCATCCTAAACCAGGACTACCATGTTATGTTGGCAAATAATCTTTACTCCAAAGTACTGTTGCTGAATATCTCTCGTTGTGAGATTTACAAATAGTAATTTTCTAATTTGGGTTGGATATGCCTGGTTTAAATGCTAAAGGGTTAAACAAAGTCACAGGAAAAGTCATCTAGACATCCTTAAGAATAACTATATATGATCCTTATCATTCTGACGGATGATTTGCAGGATCTTTGATTACTACTTCTAGCAAGCTGAGTGACCATGTAGAGCAGGGGTCCTCAACCACATTTTATCTATGGACCCCTTTGATTACTTTTCTATTCTAGTGGACCCTTATAGCCATTTGATGTTCACAAACTAGTTTCATAGAAACTCCTTTCAAAATTCCTATTTTGTTTTTCACACATTCACTTGTGCAGGTTGAACATGAGAGAAAAATCTCATATGAAACACAAGAGAAAAACCTAGCTGTTTCTTGGCAATACATACATCTAAAGCAAAAGGTTTTCAGGGGCCCTTCAAATACTATCGTAGATCCCCTAATTTACTATTTTCTTGCATGGACCCCAAAAATCTTAAAGGGACCCTCTAGGACCATATGATCCCTGGTTGAGAACCACTGATGCAGAGGTATTTTTGTTGACTGGTGCGATAGTTGCAGAGGTGTTTATAAAAAAAAACAGACAGGTGAGAACAAGGTAAAACTTACATTTCTTGCTTAGACTCTCGTACTGCTCCCGCTGCTGGACCAAATTATTTTCCAAACTGTTGTTCTGTTCTTCCAGTTCCTTGTTCTTCTTGATTAATTTAATGTTGCCTTCACTTGATTTATATAACTCTATCTCTGCCTTTAAACTGGTGACCTGTGTTCAATATAAAACAATGGTTCTTGTACTTGTTATTGTATTACAGCTGCTGTTGATGGTAATGTTTGTGTGTAAATGTGAAGTGTATTCATACATACCACCACCACCACTTCCAAGCAACATTCAGATCATCAACCACTACCACCACCACCACCACTACCACGACTACTACTACTACTACTACTACTACTACTACTACTACTAGCAGCTGTACAACCACTTCTACAACTTCCAGTGACACACTGACCATCAATCAACACTACCACTTTAGCACCACCATCACTAACACTATCACCACTACCATCACTATCACCACCACTGCCATCACCACCACCTCTACCACCCCTACCATCTTCACAGTTATTGCTAGTGATTAACCATTATTATCATCATCAACAGAATTTTGTAATTAACTTCATGAACGCTAACAAATATTGCCATCAAATATACAGACAGCTATACCACTGTACACCCACAGGTATATTCTGCTATATACACACACCAATGTATACACACATCACTGTAGACATACCTCTTTCTCTTTTTCATCCTTCAACTCCAGAAGTTCTCGGTTCAACAGCTCAATGTCATCCAAGGCCTTCTGTAGACGTTCATCACCAAAATCTTGACACAGTAAAATCCTGCTTTGTCTCTTTATCACCTCTGTCTCATGGTGCAACTGATATGGAAATATATAAATATACAAGCTTGGTGATGCAAAATAAAACTCAAAACATGAGTGTGTATATATATATATATATATATATCTCTTTTTTTTATTAATATTTAGAATTAGTTTGATAAGTGTTAATGCATGAAACTCTTGACTCTTGATTCCCTCTATTGCTTCTGCTAGATATCAATATATATAAGTCAGTAAATAGTGGGGTTGTGTTCACCGCACGTGGAGAAATAATAGGAAAATGAAGAATAAGGCAGAATGCTAAACTGGAAGCATATTTTAATAAAGATTTCTAACCGGTTTTCATTGCGAAGCAAATTATCAAGAAGGAGAATGAAAATGTTTTTTACAAAGAAGTACAAAATTAAGAAAA
>NC_068998.1:46057822-46059941 GCF_001194135.2 Octopus bimaculoides
TTTCAACAGGAAGTTCATGTCTGTTGACAAAGAGTTCATAACTCCAACTAAAAAGATTTGTCTCCCCTTACACACACTTCCTGTTTTGACACCACACTTCCAGCTTAACACATAAACTTTTAGCTCCTTTTCTCTTTTTTTAAACCTAACACAACACTCAATTTTCTTGCATCCTTATTTTTCCAACCATTATCTACATGGATTACCATTGAAATTTAAGAGCTCAAAGACAATATAATGTATTGGTATGTTTATTTTTTTATATATTATTTTTTTTATATATTATTTTCTTCATTTTGTACTTCTTTGTAAAAAACATTTTCATTCTCCTTCTTGATAATTTGCTTCACAATGAAAGCTGGTTAGAAATCTTTATTAAAATATGCTTCCAGTTTAGCATTCTGCCTTATTCTTCATTTTCCTATATATATATATATATATATGAGGGAGAGTCAAAAATTATACACACTCTTATTTTTCTGATGTATTTACACAAAATCAGGAGATAAAGAAGTACGTCATTTTCCTATATAGTCTCTTTCTTATCATTGCACTTGGTCCAGCAATCCACAAGCTTGCATTTTCCCTCCAAGAAGAAGGCTTTTTGGTTGGTTGTACAACCATTTATGCACCGCTTTCTTCACATCTTCATCTGTAGGAAATCGATAACCTCATAAACCATTTTGAGCAGTCCAAAGATATGATAGTTGGAAAGGGTGAAATCTGGGCTGTAGGCAGGGTGTTCCAGCACCTCAAGACCCAATCGGTTAATAGTTTCAACGGCCTGGGCAGCCGTGTGTGCGCATGCATTGTCATGCAGCAACAAAGCTACACTTGTGCTCTGCAGTAAGCTTTTTTGACACCCATCTTGCACAGAATTTATGGAAGCTGAGAGCTTCGTGGATGATTTGATAGGGAGAACCATGATTAATCTGCAGAGAATGAGCAGAGGAATCGGCTCACTGCTCTTTGTTCTTCTTTGGTGCACATTGCTAATGGAGTGGCCATGCTTACACTGTAAATCCAGAAAGAAAAATGGCTTGATATAAAGTAAACACACAACAGATACAATGATATGCACATACCTTCTTTGCATATTGTTCTGCTTCATTACGACACTGTCGTTCTTCATTGTATTTTTTGCGTATGTCTTCGTATTCTTCATAGGAACTTTCGTAAACTGGAACAAAGAGAATTAACAGACATTAAGAAACAGCAACAGACCCACTGTGAGACTATAGTAGTGCATAACACACACTCACAAACACATATACACATATAACACACCAGTGCATAAAATGTATCCCCTCCCCCTGCTAGTGCACAGCACATACACACAAAGACAGATGAATATATATATATAAATACATATACCACATAACACACCACTAGACACACATTCACACATACACACACATGCATCTATATATATATTCATACACCACACAATACACAGGCCACATACATAGATATAAATATAGTACAAAACCCATTACACACTTACATACACATAACTTCGCACACACACACACACACAGATATATGCACATATATCATAAGGCACACACACACACACACACACACATAAATATACATATAGAACATAACACATCAGACAACCCAATTTTTTCAAAAACAAACATATTCACCTCTTCGGAATTCTTCCAAAGTCTCTCTGTATTGTTTCAGCGCTCCTTTCATTTCTTTGTTGTCTTTTTCAACAGTAACTAACTGGAAGTAGAGAAGAAGAACAACCATAGATTTGCCATGAACACCACAACATCTCCACATTCTCTTTACTTTTCACCTGTGATATGACAGACATGCAACTGTTGAGTGTATTATCACACACATACACACACACACATACACACACACACACACATACACAGTACATGGAAAAGATTAAAATCTGAGCTATGTCCTCAAGAAGTACTTCTACTAATATTATTTTTGAAACTCAGTCAAAGCAAATACACTTGGATACTTAAAGAAATGTATTTAGATATCATAATGTTATAAATTCATTGTATACATTTTAATATTTTATGGTCATGAAATGGATTTTTCATATTGTATTGAAATAATTGTAACTACAGAATTAAAAATAATACCATAA
>NC_068998.1:46060855-46061748 GCF_001194135.2 Octopus bimaculoides
TATATATATATATATATATATGTATGTATATATGTATGTATAATGGATGAGTTAAAATAATGCTCATTATATATAATTTCTTTATTATAGCAAATTTGGCTTACAACTGCTTCCAGTAGCCATTATAGATAGGTTTACTCAATTGGTCTATTAATCAATTGAGGTAAAGTGAACTACCTAAGAAAATCAATGATACCTTCATCAAAGCCATTGCTGAAAATAACAAACAGAGCACCTGAAGAATGGCGATTGTATGGGGAAAATGGGGGAAGATTGAGATGTTTAAGTAGAACAGGTAAAGGCAGGTTACAATGGGGTAGTAGCGGTTGAGGGAGTGGTACTTAGTAGAAGTAGCAGTAATAATATGAGTAGTAGTAGTATTAGGAGTTGGAGTATTAGAGACAGTCACAAACATAGCTCAGCAACATTACCTTATTGGCATTGTATATAGATCAGATATTCTCCAGCCCATGTGATAATCCCTCACTATTTCTTATATATATATAGATAGATAGATATTCTTTTACTTGTTTCAGTCATTTGGCTGCAGCCATGCCGGAGCATCATCTTTAGTCGAACGGATCAACCCCAGGTTTTATTCTTTGTAAGCCTAGTACTTATTCTATCGGCTTCATTCGCCAAACCACTAAGTTACGGGGATGTAAACACACCAATATCGGTTGTCAAGCAATGATGGGGGCGACAAACACACACACAAATACATACATACATATATATATGTACGTATATATACATATATATATGTATGTTTGTATATATATATATATATATATATATATATATATATATATATTTTCACACACACACAATGGGCTTCTTTCAGTTTTCGTCTACCAAATCCACTAACAAGGCTTTGGTCAACCCGAGGTTAT
>NC_068998.1:46062114-46063041 GCF_001194135.2 Octopus bimaculoides
TATATATATATATATATATATATATTAGGAAAAATAATAATCAGGTACTCAGATGTCTGGATGGTTGTACATTTACAGATTTTCATTCATATGTCACATGTTTTATAAATTAGCGCTTTCACCTAGTCTTGTAGGGTTATCAAATTTTGATCACCCTACAAAACTCTATGGTAGAAGCCACTCGCCCAAGCTGTCACACAGTGGGACTAAACCCAGAACCATGTGGTTGGGAAGCAAGCTTCTTGCCACACAGTCATGCTTTTAAATGTGTTTGTTAGTGTGACTAACCCTAACCCTAACCCTGCAACTTCCCAACTTACCCTCTCTTTGGTTTCTCGATTCTCTTCTTCTCGGTTGTTCTGTTCCTCTTGGAGTTCATTATTCTTTAACTTCATTTCAGCCACTTTATTCTGTAGATCTGAGAAAGGATAATCAGACATTACGTATGTGCGTGTGTGTGTGTGTGGCGTGGGGGGGGGATGTACATAAATGCAAATGCATATACAATTAAGGTTGTGGTAGATGCATGTATACATACACACACACCATCATCATCATCATCATCATTGGTTTAACATCTGCTTTTCCATGCTTGCTTGAGTTGGTCTCTTTGCCAAACCACTAAGTTAAGGGGACATAAACACCAGTCATCAAGTGGTGATGGGGGGCAAACACTGTCACAAAGACACACACATAGGTTTATATATCGTTCATCGTTTAACGTCCGCTTTCCATGCTAGCATGGGTTGGACGATTTGACTGAGGACTGGTGAAACCGGATGGCAACACCAGGCTCCAGTCTGATTTGGCAGAGTTTCTACAGCTGGATGCCCTTCCTAACGCCAACCACTCAGAGAGTGTAGTGGGTGCTTTTACGTGTCACCCGCACGAAAACGGCCATGCTCGAAATGGTGTCTTTTATGTGCC
>NC_068998.1:46063659-46088986 GCF_001194135.2 Octopus bimaculoides
TATATATATATATATATATATATATATATATATATATATATATATATATTTATCAATCCCAGAAACCTTTACAGTTACAGTGTATAAACATGTGACGTTAACCATCTCTCCATACCCTCTCGCACCACACACATTCCTGCTATGCAATGGGAATTTGTTAAGCCTGAATTCCATCAAGAGATGATGATGATGATAGAAAGATAATTTGTTAAAATAATTTCAAATATGGTATTTCTGAGTCACCGTTTGATATTTCTACTGCACTGAGCTGTCAACTTTTTATTCTCACCCGGCATACAGCCAACTACTATTTCCTTCCATCTTTCATGTCTGTCTTCTGTCCATCTGTCAGTCTATCTGTCTATCTATCTGTCTGTCTGTCCATCCCTCCTTCTGTTTATCTGTCTATCTAGGTAACTATCCAGTTATCTATCTATCATCTGTCTATCTAGCTGACTTTCTACTTACCTCCTTTTCTCTCTCCCTGTCTATCTATCATTCTATCTCTGTCTTTCTGACTGACTCTCTATTTGTCTGTCTCCCTATCTATCTAATCTATCTATCTATCTTTGGATGTATCTATCTACCCATCCACCCACTCATCCACTCATCAGTATATATCAGTTTGTCTTAATGCCTGAATATTTGTATCTGTTTGACTGTCTATTAATTATTCTAATTAAATTATTCTAATTAACTAAATATTTAATCAATATACCAAGCAACCTATTCGTTGATGCACTACTTCCCTTGTCTGTATATCTATCCGTCAACCAACTATCAATCAATCCATCCACCCCTTTTGTCTATCTATCTACCCATCCCTTTTGATCAAACTCCTTTTTCCTTCCTACGATCCCTTTTGATCCACACCACCCTACTTCCTTTTTTTCCCTTCCCCCTCCCCAAAAGAAAAGCTCTACATTGTATTTGTTCAATCTTTGTTGAGCCCTGTGTGGCTAATAAAAGAAATGTATCTACCCACCCATCTATCTACCCACTCATCTACCCAACTTCTACCCACTCATCTACCCAACTATCTACCCCTCTACCCAACTATCTACCCCTCTACCCATCTATCTACCCGTCTACCCATCTATCCATTTATCTACCCATCTATCCATCCATCCATCCATTCATCCATCCATCCATTCATCCATCCATCCATATCAATCTATCTATCTCTATCTATCTACATCTGTCTATCTATCTACCCATCTATCCACCCATCTATCTATCCATCCATCCATCATTCTGCCTATTTGTCTATACATCTATTTTTATCTACAAACGGAAAACATCAACAGTTCCTTCTTACCCTGGGACATAAAACAAAACAAACCAACACCAACACCCCCCCACCACCACCACCACCGCATGCCACAGCCACCCCTACCCCACAATCCATTTCATCTAACCACCATCACTTCCACACCTTCACTGCCACCACCGTCACCCACACACCTCCCAATTCACCCCTTCACCCTAATCTTCCCAATCCGTTGTCTGTCCCATCCTTTACCTTCCAGTTGATTCTGGTAATGGATTCTCTCCTCTGAATCCTCGTTCTGCTGACCACCATCTTCCTTCTCTATATCGATCTCAAACACGCGAAGGTCTGTGTTCAAATCTAGTTTCGACAGCAAATCTTGGCTCTTCCGACGCAGTTCTTTATTTTCTTTGGTCACCTGGAAGCAAAGAGACAACAAATTCAAATGACATGGAGATGTATTCTTATACACACACACACACACACACACATACACACACTTTCTCTCTCTCTCCCTCTCTCACACAAGTACACACTTTCTCTCTCTCTCACTCACACACAAGCACACACACTTTCTATTTTCTTCACATAAACATTCCCTTTCACTTACACTCTCTCTCTCACACACACACACACACACACAAGCACACACACACACACACACACACACACACACACACACTCCCTCTCTCTCTCTCTCTTTCTCTTTCTCTTACACACACGTTCTCTTTCACTTACACACACACAAACACACACACACACACACACACTCTCTCACTCATTTTCTCTCTCTCACTCATTTTCTCTCTCTCACTCATTTTCTCTCTCTCTCTCTCACTCGATTTCTCTCTCTCTCTCACTCATTTTCACTTTCTCTCTCTCACTCACTTTCTCTCTCACACAAGCACACAAGGAAATTTTTTTTTTTTACATTTCACAGGTCTCAGTACTTTCAAAGACCTGTGAAATGTAAAATAAATTTCCTTTACCTGAAAAACAGGTGAGGGTTGGCAACTGGAAGAGCTTCAAGTAATAAAACCCTCTCTCAATATCAATTGCCATCCAAGCTATACTAACATACGAAAAAGAAAAAAAAACATCTGTCAACCACACAGATTCACATAGCTGTTGAAGTCCAAATTCTAGTGATGACATTTTGTTCAACAGTTAAAGACAAAACCTTTGATTATGTATTGGAAAAATTCAAAGAACCAGACGCAATCAATATAAGTTTTCAACATATAACCAACTCTATGGTTCATATAAATGTGTTGTACTTACTTTCGATGCATACTTTTCAGCTTCTTGTCGACAATCTGATTCAATTTGATATTTAGCTTTCAGAAATTGGTATTCCTTCCACACTGGTTCCAATACTAAATAAAAGGAGGAAAATGGAGAGACAAAGAACACAAATGTAAACAGATAAAGAATATGATACACACAAGCACACACATATATACATGTATATATATATATTCCCATTTAAACATGGATGTTCTGTTTGAACAGACTTTACTGTGATATTTGCTATGAGAGAAACTCTCATTTGGGATTTTAGTGCAAATGCACACTTGTTGGGTTATATCACTAGTGAGGAAATAACAGCACTCCAACTCAAGTGTTGAGGCCATGAAATCTTATGATTTTGAGATCCTTTGATCACATCGGTGATAGATGCTCAACCGCAAGAGATAGCAGTGACTATATCATCATCATCATCATCATCATCATCATCGTTTAACGTCCGCTTTCCAAGCTAGCATGGGTTGGACGATTTGACTGAGGACTGGTGAAACCGGATGGCAACACCAGGCTCCAATCTAATTTGGCAGAGTTTCTACAGCTGGATGCCCTTCCTAACGCCAACCACTCAGAGAGTGTAGTGGGTGCTTTTACGTGTCGCCCGCACGAAAACGGCCACGCTCAAAATGGTGTCTTTTATGTGCCACCTGCACAAGAGCCAGTCCAGGGGCACTGGCAACGATCTCGCTCGAAAACCCTACAAGGCCAGTCAGGCGGTACTGGCAATGGTCACGCTCAAAGATATATATATATATATCATTATCATTTAACATCCGCTTTCCATGCTGGCATGGGTTGGATGGTTTGACTGAGGACTGGCAAGCCAGTAGGCTGCACCAGGCTCCAATCTGACCTGGCAAGGTTTCTATAGCTGGACGCTCTTCCTAGCACCAACCACTCTGGGAGTGTAGTGGGTGCTTTTTACATGCCATTGGCATGGGAGCCAGTCAGGGGGCACTGGCATTGACCACATTTGGGTGGTACTTTTTACGTGCCACCTGTACAGAAGCCAGTTGGAGCACTGGCATCAACTACATTCGGATGGTGCTTTTCACACACACACACACACACACACACACACACACACACACACACACACACACACACACAACATAGTAGCCATGCTAACCAAATTCCTTCTTAGTTCCCATAAAACCATTATAAATGCCAGTGGCCCATTGACAGACTTCATTGATCTCAACCAAAAAAAAACATAAAAAACCCCAAAGAAAACCAAAAAACCCCACTTCAATGAGAAGCAATGACAAATTGTTTTACATTATTATACACAATAATTGCTGCTGCTGATGTTACTACAACTACTAACTGCAACAATATCAACAACAATAATAATCCTTTTTTGCTGCTAAGCATTTTCCCCTGTGTACTAACAACAGCAATAAAAATAATGGTTTCAAATTTTTCCACAAGGGCAGCAATTTTGGGGGATGGGATGAGTTGGTTACATTGACCCCAGTGTTCAACTGGTACTTATTTTATCACCCCTGAAAGGATGAAAGGCAAAGTCGACCTTGCTGGAATTTGAACTCAGAACTTAGCACAAGTCCTGAATTTTTTTTGTGGGCGGATAGGCTATTCGATTACATTGATCCCAGTACATAACTGGTACTTATTTCATTGACCCTGAAAGGATGAAAGGCAAAGTTGACCTTGGCAGAATTTGAACTTAGTGGTATTTCGTCTGTCTTTACGCTCTAAGCATTTCTCCCGGCATGCTAATAATTCTGCCAGCTCACCGCCTTAATGATAATAATAATAATAATAATAATAATCATAATAATAATGGTACAACTACTTACATTTAGTGAGATCTTCGAACTTATCTTCAAGTGAAGTTTTCGCTCGGATAAGTTTTCCTCTCTGAAAAGAGAAATAAGAAATGACAACACTAATATACATGTGTATATATGTATGTATGTGCATATGCATGTGTGTCTACACACACATACAAGCTTTGACAACTGAAGGTAAATTGAGGAAGGTGATGTAGATGACACTCACGGATGGGTGGATGGATGGGTCTCAGTCAGTTCTTAGGGATGAGAATTTAGTTGTAGCAAACTCATAAGAGGCGGAGAGAGAACGTAAGTTCGTTTGCCCGAACATGAGAAATTATTGATTTCTCATTGGTTAAAAATTACTGCCCATATACGAATTATGAACTTCGTTGAAGAAATCTTTCACGGAGTTACGGTTCTATGATTCGAGTATGAGTAATTATAAAAACCCTGATTTTCGGCAAAATCTCCAGTGTTCGTGGATTTGAGTGGCTGTCCAACAAACACTGGAGATTATGCCGAAAATCAGGGTTTTTATAACTACTCATACACGAATCATAGAAGCGTAACCCCGTGAAAGATTTCTTCAACGAAGTTCATAATTCGTATATGGGCAGTAATTTTTAACCAATGAGAAATCAATAATTTCTCATGTTCGGGCAAACGAACTTACGTTCTCTCTCCGCCTCTTATGAGTTTGCTACACAGTTATTTGATTGACTGAAATACCTAGACATCACGGTATCAACCAGGCTATCAGGTGTTGTTATACACTGCTGGTCTGGGTTGGTAAAAATTCTACCAGCTCACTGCCTTGTTGTTCTTGTTCATGATGATGACGATAATGATCTTTTCCACTATAAGCATATGGCTTGAAATTTTGCTGGTGGGGAGGTGTCAGTTGATTACATCGATCCCAGTACACAACTGGTACTTATTTTATCAACCCTGAAAGGATGAAAGGCGGTTTGCATTGCTTTTTAGCTTTCAAATGATGCCACCCCGCAGGGCTAGGCATGCAGGCCAACATACCTCCTGATCAGAAGGCTAGTCTGTTGCAGGGGTGACCCACTTACAGCCGAGTGGACTGGAGCAACGTGAAACGAAGTGTTTTGCTCAAGAACACAATGTGCTGCTCAGTCTGGGAATCGAACTCATGGTTACTAGATTGTGAGTCCAATACACTAACTGTTAGGCCACACGCTTTCACACCTGGACTTATACACTTTTAACTTAATTCTCAAACAGAATCTCTCTCTCACACACACACACACACACACGCACACGCATGCACACACAGAGAGTGGTAATGGATTTCCATCGTTTGTCATGATGATTCAGTTAGTTAATCTATTGAACTAGCTACTCCTGAATTAGAATATAAGTGGCTGAGTACTCCACAGACAGATGTTTCCCTTAATATGATTCTGAAGCAGAATCAGCAAGACACAATGTGGTGTATGACAAGCCTATCTTTGAATTGCAGATACAGTTCCACTCAGTAGCCTTCCATACATTTTCCATTTCCCCAGTTTGACATACGAGTCATGGGTTATTCTGAGTCTATAGAAAATGACATTTGCCCTCAGTGCCATGCAGTAAGATTGAACCCAGAACCTCAGGGTTGTGAACTGAATGTCTAAACTATTTGTCATGTGGGACACATGCATGAATCGAAAGTGAATGTATACAGATGTATTAGTTTAAACATGTGCATGAGTGTAGATGTTCGTGCGTGTGCATGCATGGGTGTGTCGATGTGTGTATATATATGTGCCATAACCTTTGAAGAACAGTAAATGTAACAGGAACCTCTGAAATTCAATCTGCCACTCCTTCTTTCGACAATAAACTCCATACACACTCACCACTCACTATGCATACACATGTCAGGCATGACTAATTATTGTCTAACTATATTTATAACAAATTAGGAACTTTATACATTTCAGATTCTCTTGTATATGTAAGCATGTGTGTGTGTGTGTGTGTGTGTGTATATACATCATCATCATCATTTAACGTCTGTTGCCCATGCTGGAAAGCTGGTGGGCTGCACTTTATAGAGCGTGCTGGTTACTTTTAAGTGGCACGGTACAGGCATATATATATATATATAGTGGAGGTGTAATGGCCCAGTGGTTAGGGCAGCAGACTCATGGTCGTGGGATCGCAGTTTTGATTTCCAGACCGGGCGTTGTGAGTGTTTATTGAGCGAAAATACCTAAAGCCTCACGAGGCTCTGGCAGGGGATGGTGGCGAACCTTGCTGTACTCTTCCACCACAACTTTCTATCACTCTTACTTCCTGTTTCTGTTGTACCTGTGTGTCAAAGAGCCAGTCTTGTCACACTGTGTCACGCTGAATATCGCCGAGAACTACGTTAAGGATACACGTCTGTGGAGTGCTCAGGCACTCGCTCGTTAATTTCACGAGCAGGCTGTTCCGTAGATTGGGTCACCTAGAATCCTTGTCGTCGTAATTGATGGAGTACCATGATGAGATATATATATATATATATATATATATATATATATACACACACACACACACACACACACACACACACACACACACACACACACACACACACACACACATGTATGTATGTATGTATGCATACATATATATATGTGTGTGTGTGTGTGTGTGTGTGTGTATGTATGTGGGTGAGTCAATGTAAGTGGGTATGCAAACACCACACATTTATATCCACCAAGGTTGCCCAGATTTGATTCTTTGTATGTGAACTCCAGATGTTTGTCTAACCTATGCATGATGGGAAAACAGATGTAAAAATAATGATGATAATGATGTTTTGGTTTAATTATTTCTTACAGTAATCACTCGCCATATTGCGGTTTATTATTTAAGCTTTTGTTGATTCCTCCATAATAGTGTTTTACATTTATAATAAAATAAATATATACAAATTATAAAAATATTCGCGGATTTTCACTTATCATGCAGGTGAGGCGACAAGGTGGAACATAACACCTGCGATAGTCAAGAGATTACTGTATTCTGAAGTTGATGGTACAAACTAAGCCCCTCCCCTCAAATCTGCTAGCCTTGTGTCTAAATCAGAAACAATTAAGAACAGTGGACTGGCTGAATCATTAGTGCACAGGACAAAATGCTTTGCAGGATCTGTTCCAGTTTTTTACATTCTGAGTTCAAATTCTGCCACAGGATTGTGTTAACCTCCAGTGCCCAGTTTGGCACTGCTGGATACCTGTCCCAATGCCAACCACTTTACAGAGTGTGCTGGAAGCATTTTTTAAAGGAAATTCTCAGTAAAATTCCCCAAGCAGCTCACAAGATATGCTTGAGGCAGGCATAATTTTGAGAGAGATGACCAGGTGCCAGGTGTTGAAGGGCTAAAATATGATAGGGGGACACAAACAGGTGTCTTGTTGAAGAGGAGATACATGGCAACCCCAACAGGAAAGGAAGGAAGAATGGTGGAGATGAGATGTCAGGGCATACCCTAAAGGTACAAGAATGTAATTTAAAAGGGTAGATAAAAAAAGGAACATCACCAAAACTGGGATCTGGAACACTAATTAACATGAAGCTATTATGCAAGGTTTTAACTTAGTTCACTTTAAAATAGGAAGTTTGTATTGTAGATCCAAGAGCAGTTGGGTATCAAAAGGATTGATAGTCATCCATTATGATGCTATTTGTTGGTGTTACATAACTGATACTCACTTTGTGTATTATTTAGGAACACTGCAAAACAAATCTACTGCATCTTTTCTTAATACTTTCCAGCATACGTGATCATGGTGAGAGCAGGACAGCTCACTGCTAACATCTCTAATTTTCTTTTAAAGTCCTTGTGCTAGCATCAAACCATGGTCATTCAATAACCTGTGGGTATTAGACTGATCAGGTTATTTTACAGGGTGGACCATGGATACTGTGGAAGACAGAATGCTAAACTAGCACCCCCAAAATCTCCTTCAAATCATGTGGTTTAGGATGTACACAACCGAGGAAAATTAAAAAAAAAAGAAAAAGAAATGGATGTGATGGTCATGGTTGGAATGTTTTTGATCATCGATCAGCACAGACTAGGAACTAACCAATTAGCATTCAAATTATTTGGTCAAATGTAATATTTAATTTATTCACCTTCTTTTGAATTGATCATGCGCAATCTTGCAGCTTTGAGATTTTGATGATGTGATTGTTTATTTTTAGAATGACATATCGTAGGGAAAGATGTCAGAGGGGCCAAATCTGACCAGTTTGAATATAAAACAAAATAAAACATTTTGACCAGATATGGCTGGTTTAAGTCGTTGGCACTCCGTCGGTTACGACGTCGAGGGTTCCAGTTGATCCGATCAACGGAACAGCCTGCTCATGAAATTAACGTGCATGTGGCTGAGCACTCCACAGACACGTGTACCCTTAACGTAGTTCTCGGGGATATTCAGTGTGACACAGAGTGTGACAAGGCTGACCCTTTGAAATACAGGCACAACAGAAACAGGAAGAAAGAGTGAGAGAAAGTCGTGGTGGAAGAGTACAGCACGGTTCGCCACCATCCCCTACCAGAGCCTCGTGGAGCTTTAGGTGTTTTCGCTCAATAAACGCTCACAACGCCCGGTCTGGGAATTGAAACCGCGATCCTATGACCGCGAGTTCGCTGCCCTAACCACTGGACCATTGCGCCTCCACTGCTGGTTTAAGTACTAAAGGGTTAAACAACAACACCTAGGTCGTTGCCACCCTCATCACCATCTTCCCACCCTCATCATCATTTACTACCTACGCTACTACTTCACTGTTGTCTACACCCTACCACCACCTATGCTCTACACCATCTCGCCCTCCAATCAATTCTGCACTTGTTGTTCCCCCACAGTGATCCCTACATTCCAAGATATCATACTTCCCATTCACTTCTCTCTCACTTCCCTTTCGTTTCTCCCACAGAATGACATTTTGCAATTAAAGAGAAGCATCCAACAAAAAAAATAAAAATTAAATTAATTAAATAAATGAATAAAATTAAGAAACATTCGATGGGCGCTGCCCCTTCTTTGTTAGAGTAATGAGTGAAAAATAATTTAAAACAAAAACCTAAATATATTTTTTTAATATCTCAAAATTCTGTGATAACATCAACGGGGAGAGGTGTGTGATAAATG
The DNA here is from genome assembly GCF_001194135.2 of Octopus bimaculoides. NCBI lineage: Eukaryota > Metazoa > Mollusca > Cephalopoda > Octopoda > Octopodidae > Octopus > Octopus bimaculoides. Next base: position 46,073,199 of record NC_068998.1, read on the forward strand.
GCAGATATTTTTTGATAAGGTATTTGATAACACATACCAACAGCTTGCTTCTGTAGGTAAATAAATATTTAAATAGGGACGAGGTGCTTGCAATAACAACAACAACAACAATAATAATAATAGTGGTGTTGATAATGATGATGATGATGATTTATTTGCCACAGGGGTGACAGATAAAAAGCATATTACAAAGATAGATTACAGTTTGTGTTTTTGGGGTTACATAAAATCAGGTGAGGAGATAACACAGGGGAGAAATGAGGTGACAGATATATTTAGTGTTGTAGATATATGAATACATTTTTTTCTTCTATAGGCACAAGACCTGATATTCGCAGGGAAGGGGTTAGTCAATTACATCAACCCCAGTATTCAACTGATACTTATTTTATTGACCCCGAAAGGATGGATGGCGAAGTTGGCCTCGGTGGAATTTAAACTCAGTACATACAGACAGACGAACTGCCACTAAGCATTTAAAATTTTTTAATTTTTTTAATTCAGGTCATTAGGACACTGAAAAAAATTCTTAGCGGCATGTCGTCTGTCTCTACATTCTGAGTTCAAATCCCACAAAAGTCAATCTTGCCTTTCATCCTTTCAGGGTCTGTAAAAGAGTTAATACATACAGAAGGGATGAGAGAGCGCACCCTTGATGGACTGAGTGCAAGATTCTGAATGGTTCTGACAGGTGACCATTCACCTGAACAACCAAGCAGATGTCGCTGTACAAAGCAGCGATCCAATCATGGAAAACCGGACCAAAACTGGCTATCAAAGGCTTTAGACTAATCTAAATTGATCAGAGTCCCACCCATGCCAGCTTCATTACTCACCCTCTCTATAATGTAGCACATGAGGTGGAGGTTGTTGCGAATAGTCCTGGTTGGGATGGCACATGCTTGCACAATAATGATAATAATAATGATAATAATAATGATAATAATAATGATAATAATAATGATAATAATAATGATAATAATAATGATGATAATAATGATGATAATAATGATGATAATAATGATGATAATAATGATGATAATAATAATTTCAAATTTTGGCTCTAAGCTTGCAATTTCGAAGAAGAAGGCTAAGTTGATTACATTGACCCCAGTGCATAACTGGTACTTATTTTAACAACTCTGAAAGGATGGACAAAGCTTGTCTCAACTAGAATTGGGGCTCTGAACACAAAGGGCTGGAAGTAATGCCACAAAGCATTCCTGTCAAACATGTTACTGATTCTGCTAGCTCACTGTAATAAAGGGCTTAGTGGAGGTGCTAAACCAGAATGAAGGATTAAGTTTACCATTCAAAAGTAGAAATGGTCCCTCTTTATGGGCTCTCAATCAAGTTTTGTTCAACCAAATTTCATTTGCAAGACTTTGGTAGAAGACACTTGTACAAAGTGTCACTGAGTGGAATTGAACTTGAAATCCCTGAATTGCCAGAAAAATTTCTTAATCACATAGCTATGACTGAATGGTTAAGTAAATCACTGCAAGATTTGAAGTCAGAATGTAAAAGGGACATATCTAAATACCACAAGGTATCTTGTTTTTTATTTGATGCTCTACCAATTCTTTTAAAGGGAGTCTCATGGCTAGGATACCTCCGATAAGAGATCTGCTCAGTTAAGGTTGACCAAGGGCTAATCAACAATAGCAGCTATGTCTGAGCTAATAATATAGATTCCCCACATTGGGATACAGCCAGAAATTTGCCCATTAACATTGATCTCAAACGTAGTTCATCGACCTTAGAAGACATGAAAGACAAAACATTGAGCAACAAAACTATGTAGAGTAAAGCCGCAGTCATTCTGTAAACAGTCGAATAAACGGAAACTGGTGATGGACCGTGTTGGCAATTAGTGAGGACAGACAGTGCAAATGTGAAATAAATTGGTGAGCAGTGCAGAAGCTGAAAAGTGAAATGTTTTGTGTAGAAAGAACCCTTTGATATAGAAGAGCTAAGAATCAGCCAATATATTTTGTCTGTCTTTATATTCTGAATTCAGTTTCGGCTGAGGTCATCTTTACCTTTCGTCTTTTCAAGGTTGATAAAAATACGTACCAGTTGAGCACTGGGGTCGATGTAATCAACTTACCCACTCCCCTAAACTTACTGGCCTTGTGCCAGAAAGTTTAGGGAAGTGGGTATGTCAATACCCAGAAACTGGGGTCCGTGTGTATCACATCAGATTGAAGATGGGAAGGATGACTTCCCTTTGCAAATACCGACAGGGCACAGAAAGTGTGTCAATAGCCAGCTAGAGGAGGTGTCCTCCTGGGGCTACAAACTACAGTAGCATCCACCCTTGGCAAATCAGTCAATATCATCAATTAGTCCCAATATATTTGGGGTTGATATCACAGTTTAATATAGTTTTTTTATTAGCTTTAATACTGAGTCATCGCGATAGACATACACAGACATATCGATAGCATGTCCAAAGAATCAATATGATTTCTAGACAAACAAACACACAGACATATCTAGCAATACTCTCTCTCTCTCCTCTAACTTGGACCAGATGCAACCATAACGCTATCCTAACAGCAACAGCAACACTATCCTAACAGCATTGCTAACAACACCATCCCAAGTACAACATCATTACATCACCCAAACAATACCATGTTTATCAGGACAGACAAACATAAAACACACATGTAAACCAATTATGCCCGCTAATATATAATCCAAGTAATGAATTATTAAAGTTTATTTCTCCTAATAACTATAATAATATTATGTATACACTCCAATACAAGTTACTAATTAACTATTAAAGGAATACATAATACAATTTATTAACTCTATTCTATAATGACACTATGTACACACTGTCATATAATTAATTAATTAACCATTAAAGGAACTAGTCATTAGCAATTATATCTTCCTGGTCAATGTAACTGAATAATTCCAGTATACAATAGCATCTCTGTCAAAAATGGTTCCTACCTCTAAATTAAGATTCATAGTATTATGATATACAGCATGAATTTTTTTTACATTCATGTAACACTACAATATAATACACACCATCATCAACACTCACATGTGTATTTATACCACAATGGTATATAACAACTACACTGACACTCTGTCGGTTATGACGATGAGAGTTCCAGTTGATCCGATCAGCGATTCAGCCAGCTCATGAAATTAACGTACAAGTGGCTGAGCACTCCACAGACGCGTATATGCCTGGATGTAGTTCCCAGGGAGAGTCAGTGTGACATAGAATGTGACAAGGCCGACCCTTTGAGATTTTTGCCAGCTGAGTGAAGTGGAGCAATGTGAAATAAAGTGTCTTGCTCAAGAACACAACTTGTCACCGGGAATTGAAAACACAACCTTACGGTCATGAGCCGAGTGCCTTAACCACTAAGCCACAAACATCCACAACATGACCTTACAATTGTAGGCCAAATGCCTTGACCACTAAGCCATGGGCCTTCATGAATATTGGTATATATAGAACATGTATATAATACTGTTTATGGCTATGTTATATTACACCATTTTGCAAATCTCACATATATACTCATATGTACAGATTGCAAACCTGCACATATGCACACACCACACACTCAATATCTATATTACAAACACACATGCAAATACACACACAGAGACACACAGACATGCATGCATGCACACAAAAATACACACACACAGTACATATCTATACCACACATTCATACGTACATAAACACACAAACCCATTCACAAACACACACTCCCACCACACTACATATATATACTACACACACACACAGATACACACACAAAAGGATGCATACACTCACACACACACACACACACACACACACTCACATACACAATCACACACAAACTACCTGACACAGCATTGCTCTGTTGACCATAAGTTTACCTTGCCAAATTATTAAAACATTTTTTGGCACGAGCTTACTACTACTACTACTACTACAGACACCACTACCACCACCACTGCTGCTGTTGCTGCTGCAGCTAGGAAATCCATCATCACAACTACAACCTTCATTGCAACCAGAAATACCACTACTACCATGACCACCACTACATTAACCATCACAATCACAGTCACCATTGCAACAACCACCTCAACCACTGCTAACACCACCACCACATATCCATTGCAACAATAGCCACAACACTCAGCCACCACAACCACCACCACCACAGCAACAACAATGACCTACCACAACCAATGCCATAACAACAAACTGAACTACAACCATCACCACAACTCAACTTTTACAGCTACTACTGCTGCTGCCACCACCACAAACAACGCCATAACAACAACAACCACAACCACCATCACCACAACAACAACCACTACTATAATTATTACCACTACCACCACAACCTATGCCTTAACAACCACCACCACCACCACTGCAACAATTACTACTACTACCACCACCATCACCACCATTATCAACTCCACCACCACCACCACCACTGCAACAATTACTACTACTACTACCACCACCACCACCATCACCACCATTACCAACGCCACCACCATCACTACTACTAAAACCACTACCACTGCCACCACAACCAATACCATAACAATCACAACCACTACAATAACAATGACCACCACTACTACTACTACTACTACTACTACTACTACTACCACCACTACTACTAATGCAATTACTACTACTACTACTACTACCACCATCACAACATGGTGTAAACTAGGTAGTTGATGATGAGTATTACTGTTGATTGGCTAGTGTCCTATCCAGGTGATTGATGTACAGTTGCCACTATTTCACCACATCATTCACTTACGCTCCCCTCCTCTCACCCATCACTCACATCTCTAACATCTTTCTTCTCGGTGTGGAAGAGGGGGCGGTTAGGTATTTTAAAGATGGAGGGACAATGCCCACATACTGCATACCTGCATGTATTTGTATGTTATGTATGCAATGTATGTGCAAATTGAACATATGCATGTCAATGAATATATATATGTGTGTGTGTGTGTGTGTGTGTGTGTGTGTGTGTGTGTGTGTGTGTGTATATAAGTGCAAGCATGACTGTACAGTAAGAAGCTTACTTCCCGACCACATGGTACTGGGTTCAGTCTCATAACATGACACATTGGACCAGTATGTTCTATAGCCCTGGGCCAACCAAAGCCTTGTGAGTGGATTTGGTTGATAGAAATTGAAAGAAGCTCTTCATATACATATGTATGTATATATATCTATGGTGTGTCTTTATGTCTGTTTTGTCCCTCTCCACCACCTGACAGCTGGTGTTGGTGTGTTTACATCCCTGTAACTTAGAGGTTTGGCAAAGAGTTCGATAGAATAAGTACCAAGCTTTAAAATAACTACTGGTGGAGGGGGGTGATTCATTTGACAAATTCTTCAAAGTAGTGTCCCAGCATGGCCACAGTCTAATGAATGAAGCAAGCAAAAGATAAAAGACATATGTATACACTATGTGTGCATACAGCATATGTGTGTGTGTGTATACATACATATATATATATATATATATATATATATATACACATAGTATGTCTATAATGTGTGTGTGTGTTTGTATGAGGAGGGAGTACCTAGCCACACTTCAGTTGCCAAAGAACATCTTAAGTCATCTAAACGAAGCATTATTCATTTGGAGCATGTAATTAATGATGAATAATTAATAATTAGGTCTGTGGCATAATGAAGTCTCTTTGCTATTCAAATGGCGAAGAAATGAAACTGAAATATAAATTTCAGATACATTATACAAAGAAGATGTGTGTGTATGTGTATGTGTGTGTGTGTGTTGCAGCATATGTTGCAAGGTGTATGTAACGTGTGTAAATAGTGTTTGTGTATATAGTATGTTTTCTTAGTTGATTTAATGGTGTGTGTGTGTGTGTGGGGAGGGACACAGTATTTTAAAACTTTTTGGTACAGCCCCCCCCCCAACACCACCACTAACACCACATAGGTGAAGGGGTGAAGAGTAGTTAGTGCACTATGGCGGTCATGGTGGGGTAGATAGTGACTGGTGTGGGATGACTGGTAATGTGACTAATATATTTATAGCAAGAGTCTTTAATCTCACTGTTGGGGGATTATATTAATCTTTTCTGGCTAGATGATGATAATAATAGTAATTATAATAATAATAATAATAATCCTTTCTACAATAGGCACAAGGCCTGGAATTTGGGGGAGGTGTATGTCGATTACATTGACCCAGTATTCAACTGGTACTTAATTTATCAACCCTGAAAGGATGAAAGGCAAAGTCAACCCTAGCAGAATTTGAACTTAGAGCATGAAGACAGACAAAAAGCTGCTAAGCATTTTGCCCAATGTGCTAAGATCCTACCAGCTGCCTTAATTATAAATATAATAATAATAATAATAATAATAATAATAATAATAATCCTTTCTACTACAGGCTCAAGGTGTGGATTTTTATGGCGAGGGAAACAATTGATCACATTGACCCCAGTACTTGACTGGTACTTAATTTATCAACCCTGAAAGGATTCTGCTCACTCACCACTTTAGTAATAATAATAATAATAATAATAATAATAATTCTTTCTACTAAAGGCACAATTTTGTGGGAAAGGACTAGTTGATAACATTGACCCCCAGTGTTTCACAGGTACTTAAATTAGCAACCCCGATAGGATGAAAAGCAAAGTCGACCTCGGTGGAATTTGAACCCAGAGTGTAGCGACGGGTGAAATACTGCTATGCATTTTGATATGTATTGACTGGTAAATTAGAGGTGATATAAAATGTAAACCACAGAGAGGTGGTGGTTAAATATTTCTGAGAAAGTTAGAGGTAAAGACAGAATAACAATACTTGTAACGACGTGGTCAAAGGACATGATTGGACACAAACAATGAGAAATTGGCAATGTGACCAGACATTGTTATTAATGATTCAGTATAATGTGTAATATGATCAACAGGACAAGTCCTATTGACATTTATTTTTCTCGATTTTAATTAAAGAGCTGCAAATATAGCAAATAGCAATTGTCATAAACACAGGATCAGAAATCCTGAATAGAGGTGATGCATAATTGCTATAACCACAGGATCACATGTATATACATACCAGGGGAATATAATTGCAAAAGCCACGAAGCCATATATTTATTGGAGTAAGAAATATAATATCACCAGTTGATATATATATGTGTGTGTGTGTGTGTGTGAAATTCTGTCAGTGGATATGTTTGTGGAGTTGTTAGCTAACTCCTGCTACATTGTTTTATCGATTTTGATGAAACTTGAACTCATGCCTGGAAACCTCATGGCATACTCAGATTGTTGAAAAAAGATCGATAATAGAGCCCCTGGTAGGGATCCTTCTATATAGCCAAGGGAAATAACCCATTCATTTTCCTAAATTATTTGGTAAAAATGAAATTGAGCAAGCTTATTTCTTAGTATTTGAACTGTTAGAGTTATTTTCGCAATTTATCCAGTACAACCCTTAAACAAGTGAATAATATTTTCCTAAACAATAGATCCACTCATTTTGGTTAGTGACTTATTCAGGAGTGGCTGTGTGGTAAGTAACTTGCTTACCAACCACATGGTTCCAGGTTCAATCCCACTGCGTGGCATCTTGGGCAAATGTCTTCTACTATAGCCTCGGGCCAACCAAAGCCTTGTGAGTGGATTTGGTAGACGGAAACTGAAAGAAGCCTGTCGTATATATGTGTGTGTGTGTGTGTGTATGTTTGTGTGTCTGTATTTGTCCCCCCAACATCGCTTGACAACCGATGCTGGTGTGTTTACGTCTCTGTAACTTAGCAGTTCGGCAAAATAGACCGATAGAATAAGTACTAGGCTTACAAAGAATAAGTCCTGGGGTCGATTAGTTCGACTAAAGGCGGTGCTCCAGCATGGCCGCAGTCAAATGACTGAAACAAGTAAAAGAGTAAAAGAATATACCAACACTAGCACCCCTAAGGGTAATATTCTCTGGGAACGCACCAAAGCACTTTTCAGAGTTATTTACTTTAAATTGTTATCTCATATCTAATTAACCTGTTATTACATAACATGCTTCACAATTTTAGTATACATACCTTATTAGTATTTCCTCCTATGTTCTATATACTTTGGGAACGCATTAAAGCCCTTTTCGGGGTTATTTTATTTGCGTTCTTATTATTGGGTAACTAATTTCATGTTATTACATAACTGACTTCACAATTTGGGTATTCATAACTTATTGCGAATTCCTAAAAACAAGATCCTGTGTAAGACAGTTCGGTATTCTCTGTAAACGCACAAAAACCGTTTTAAGGGCTACATACTTTGTATTGTTGTTAATAGATAATAAGTATATAATTAGTAACAGGTACAAGGCCAAATATAAGGGTGAAAGTATGTAACCAATGCCATTAAGCAAAGACTTATTTCCCTGTTTATTTTATGTCACAGTTGGTAAACAACGTGGCTATTGGTCAAAGGTTTCCAAGAGACAACCAATCACTGGCTTATAAAACTAACCAGAGTGAAGTAAGGAACACTTCCTCGCATAACTTTCCTCCTTATTGCTCAATCCATGCACACACACACACACACACACACACACACACACACACACACACACACACACACACACACACACACACTCAAACACATGCACAGGCTTCCATCATATTACAGAAGCAGTCAGTGTCCATGAAAATCTTGCTGTATCATGGGATTTCGTGATAGGAAATGTATTCTTCATACACTTCCATGTGACATGAAAGTCAACAGGGAAATAAATTTTGGCATCACACATTCACAAAGTTACATGTTATGAGCAAGATCTATTAGAAATGCGACACTTTTAGAGTATAGGCTACATCAGGATAACATATAAATGGAAATAAACACGCGCACACACACACACATGCATGCAACTAAATATATATATATTTACACACATTAATACACACACATATATGTAAATATATATATGGACATACATGTGCATGTATATATATATATATATATATATATATATACCCATGCATGTACATGTAAATATTTACATCTACACGTGTCCATGAAATATTTATATATACACACACGGATATATACACATTCATAAGCTAATAAATACGCACGCATATATATATAGATATGCCACATATATGTAAATGTATACACATGTATATGTACAAATGTGTATGTACATATATACGTGTGTATACATTCATATATGTGGACATGTCTATATATATGTGTATACAGTAATCCCTCACGCTTCACCTATCATGGTTGTTTATTATTTAAGCTTACATCGATTGCTCTGTGGTGTTGTTTTGAATTTATAATAAAATAAATATATACAAATTATGAAAATAATAAAAAAAAATATACAGTACAGTACTGTTTCTATTTTGTGGATTTTCACTTATCATGGGGTGGTGGTTTGGAACGTAACAAGCATGATAGTTGAGGGATTACTGTACACCTAAATACATACACACACATATATGTACATGTAAATATATATATATATATATATATATATACATGCATGTTTGAACCTAAAGCATAAAAGGCCATAACAAAATACTGAATTCAAATTTTGGCACAAGGCCAGCAATTACAGGGGTGCGAGTAAGCCAATTACACTGACCTGTGTTCAACTGGTCCTTATTTTATCGACCATGAAAGGATGAAAGGCAAAGTCGACCTTGGCAGAATTTGAACTCAGAATGTAGAGGCAGATGAAATACAGCTAAGCATTTCACGCAGCATGTTAATGATTCTGCTTGTAATAGATTATTATACAGCATAGATTTGGACAGGCCATGGTGGAAAAGTTATCAGCTACTCTTTTACTTGTTTCAGTCATTTGACTGCGGCCATGCTGGAGCACCGCCTTTTTAGTCGAGCAAATCGATCCCAGGACTTATTCTTTGTGAGCCTAGTACTTATTCCCAGCTAAGTTACGGGGACGTAAACACGCCACCATCGGTTGTCAAGCGATGGTGGGGGGACAAACACAGACACACAAACACATATATATATACATATACATATATACGATGGGCTTCTTTCAGTTTCCGTCTACCAAAATCCACTCACAAGGCTTTGGTCGGCCCGAGGCTATAGTAGAAGGCACCTGCCCAAAGTGCCACGCAGTGGGACTGAACCCGAAACTACGTGGTCTGTAAGCAAGCTACTTACCACACAGCCACTCCTACGCCTTCTGTCTTAGAGCCATAACAAAATATTGCAAGACATTTCTTTCTGAGAACTTGAACAATTCTGTCAATCTACTACCTCAATGACAACAACAACAACAACAACATCCACACCAACACCAACAACAACAATGGAGGGACGAAAACAATTGAACTTACAACATTTTTGGTTGAAATGAATAAGTCGTCAAAACTGAAGTAGCCACTGGCCATGGTTTCGAAGAATGTACCAACCCCAAAATCCTGTTTAGTGAAAACCTGAAGCGAGTTTAGATCACACCAACAACGACCATAGCAAAGGTTCAGTGGAGGGCAACTTAGAACATATTGCACTGAACACAGCAGGGGTTTTAGTGTGCACATATGGAAGTGGGGGTGAATCATATAGCACCAATCATAGCAGGGTTTAGGGTTAGTAGTCATGGTGGTGGTGGTGCGGGGGGTAGTTCAAATTGTACCAATCACAGCAAGGTTCAAATAATTTATGGAGAGATGTGTTTGTGTGTGTGGGTATGACAGATTTAATCCCAAATCTGTTTAGAAGATAATCCAGGGATCTAAATCCATCTCTTCTGGATAAACTCCTTATTATTGGTTTAATCATTAACTGATAGAATTTATAAACTAACCAAAAATAAAGGGATTTGTCTTAACTTTGTTTGTTGTGTATCTTGCTGTCTTTATTGTTTGCTTGTTTTTTTAATAAATCTATATTTGTTAGAGTTCAGGGATTAGAAATTTATGTGTGTATACACACACACACACACACACACACACACACATATATATACACACACACACACACACACATGCATTCAGACATGCATATGAACATGCAGACATAGATGCATGCATGCATACATATTTGCATGGATACATACACACACACACACATATAGATACACATACAAACATGCATACATACATATGCACATATATACACACATATGTACACTTACATACACACACATATAGCTGCTGATGTGGCTGAATGGTAAGAAGTTTGTTTTGCAATCAAATGGTTTTGAGAATGTTTGTTAGATTTGAACCAGAGACAAAGAACAGTGCTGTTGAGTGAATGTGAACCATTGACCTCATCATTCAACCTCTCAGTATCCAGCCCTCTACCAACTTAGCCCTTTCTTGTGACCATTCATGAGATTACAATGGATAAGTAGAGAGAAACTGTAGGGTTTACTTACGTCCTCTTGACATGCTCTGTACTTAACAAATACATCCTCGTACGTATCAGCAACTGAAGAGAGAGAAAAAGAGAGAGAGAGGTATTAGTATCCAGTGATGGACTGCAGGTCTTTTTCAGATCATTGGTACCATATTTTCCAGCATACAAGTAAAATAATTCAGACCAAAATTTACAGCCAGTAAATGGTAGGGTGACTTATACACCAAGACAACTCTGGTGGGCCAAAAATTCTATGTCAAATGCAGTAGGATTTGGATAGATAGGGTTGATCTTTGACTGTTTATACTATATATTACATTGGCCTGTATGCCAGAAAATACAGTACAACCAGTCTGGAGTGATATACAGTTGTCATCATAACATTGCATATAAATTATGGCAGAGCAAAACATGTAGCACAGTTTATGACTCTTATGTCATAACATTAAAATCACAACACTTAAAACATCATGTACTGTATTTCCTAGCATACAGGTCAAAATTTTAAACAAAAATTTCGGACAAAAAAAGGGTAGGTTGATTTATAAACCAAGATGACTTTGGAGGACCAAAAATTCCATGTGAAATGCAATAGGATTTGGAAAGGTTGTGACACTGTTTGAATGTTTATGCTACATGTTTATACTGTATATACGATGTTGACTTGTACACCAGAAAATAATACAATAGTCAATCACTGTCAGTCTCACCACTTTGCCATCACTGTACCAGTAGCATCATCATCAGCGTTAACATGAAGATGAACCCCTCCACACACACACACACTCACAGCCACCACCACTATTTTATCAACATCATTATTACCATCACTACACCATGTCATCACTAATAACAGTCAATTGAATAATAGTTAATTAATTGTTTAGCATTTAAACTGGTTATATCTAGCCAAGATATTCTACCTGTTTTATATTCAACCCAGGGCTGTGAAATCGAAACAACAATCTTTGACTCTAACTCCCCTACTATTTACACCTCCGACTCCAACTCCTCTACTATTGGTGCCTCTGACTCCTCTACTATTGGCACCTCCAACTCCAACTTCTCTACTGTTGGCACCTCCGACTTTGACTCCTCTTTATGTAATTAAGTGATTGTGGTCTACATATCTCATAAAGCATATGCATACGCTTGTACTTTGAGTAGGCCTATAGTTTGTAACTGGTTTGTATTAAAGAATAAAGACATTGTGAGTCGGAGTCAGTAAAACTATACTGACTCTGACTCCAGCTACCCCTTAATTGTTTCTGACTCCGACTCCATGTCTCCGACTCCATGTCTCCGACTCCACAGCTCTAGTTCAAACTAGCCTGATCCAGCCTCTCACACCAATCCCATAATATGATTCTAAAAATAAACAATCACATTATTGAGATCTTGAAGCTATGAGATAATACATGATTAATCCAAAACAACGTGAATAAATAAGAATCACATTTAACAGAGTAATCTGAATGCTAAAAGGGGTTAAGCAGCCCTTCTCAGGATGCAGTACTCTATTATGGGTCCCAATAAAGCCTTGTAGAATAGTCTGATTATTGCAGGTAATGCATGCCACAACATCGCATTATTTGAAACCACAGTATTCAAATATATAAATACCAATGTGGCTGTGTGGTAAGAAGCTTGCTTCCCAAGCATATGGTTCCAGGTTCAGTCCCACTCTATGACACCTTGGGCAAGTGTCTTCTACTATAGCCTTGGGCTGACCAAAGCTTTGTGAGTGGATTTGGTAGACGGAAACTGAAGGAAGCCCATCGTATAATATATCTACGTGAGTATCTTTGTGCCTGTGTTGTCCCCCGTCACCACTTGACAACTGGTTTTGGTATGCTTACGTCCCTGTAACTTAGAGGTTTGGCAGAAAAACACCAATAGAATAAGTAGAAGGGCTTAAAAAACTTTAGTTCTGGGGTCAATTCATACAACTAAAAATTCTTTGGGGCAGTGCTCCAACATGGCTGCAGTCTAATGACTGAAACAAGTAAAAGATAAAAGATGATGTTAAAATAGCAACAAGAAAAAAAAAGAAAAAAAGAAAACCACCTAAATTCTTACTTTTCTAAAATACCAAAACACTTTTACCAGAAAAGAAAATTTATGAAAATCAATATAGCTTTATGTTTTATGAGTTTTTCTTGGCTTGATTCAACAAAGGTTACTGAGAAAAATTGTTTTTATTGCAAAAAAGATGCTTGTCTTTGTGTTTTTTATATTCTTTATACTTAACCATTATTGCAGCCAAGAACATTTTTAACTTATTACCTCACTAGTATTGCTCTCTTTTTACATTCAGATATTTGCGTCCATAACCTTGTGCGTTCCATCTTTAAACTTCTTAAAAACAGCATTGAGTTCTTATATTGAAATTTCTTTCATCTGCATCACCTCTTCAACTGTTTGTTCCATCTTAGCCATTATTATCCACATTGTATGCACCCCTCTGCTCCAAATTTAAAGTGTCTGCGACATTGAGGTTCACATCTTATGCAGTCCTCTCCTGTTTCATCTTGTACCATCTTCAACTGCTCCATCTTGCATATTATCTTCATCCAACATTTGTTGCTGCTTTAGATGTCTTTATCACTGAAGTCAGCATCATACACCTCAAGCCATTCTGTGACATTACCATTCTTTATTCTAGACCAATTGCTGTCCATGAGATCTTCTGAATGGTACACCTAACAAGAAATATTACCTTTAAGTTTTTTGATAGTGTGGCCTACATGTTGATGAGTCATGTCTCATGTAGCCCACCTGTTGATGAGTTGTGTCTCATGTGGCTTGCTTCCCAAAAAAGATTTCTTGTGCCTGTTCTAGACATTCCCAGATGTAAATGAAGTCTATTGATTTCTGCTATGGCTTCTTCAACATTCAGACTGCAGTTTTTTCTTCCTTTACCAAATAACCAATATTTTGAATTTATTTCCAAAACAATTCTGTTATATCGAAATCTGTCCACCAACAGAAAACACCAGCTTCAATAAATTTTCTCATTCAATTCAGACAGATATTCAAGAGTATCACCATCATACACACTTGCAGTTCATCCGGTGATACCTCTAATGCTATGCAAAACAATTTACTGCTGACAGTCCTAAATGTTATGGATTCCAATACATGCTTTTAAATATGTTGAACATGAAAACGTTTCATTAGATTTCCTTTTAGCTTCATTTTCTCCTGTCCATATTCCTTAAAATACCATGAATACTTATGTGTACTATATTATGTATATATACATATGTTTATATGTAAATAAATACATATGTATACACACACACTGATTTCAAATTTCAGCACATATATATATATATATAAACATATATATATATATATATATATAAACATATACATATACTCTTTTACTTGTTTCAGTCATTTGACTGTGGCCATGCTGGAGCACCACCTTTTGTCAAGCAAATCGACACCAGGACTTATTCTTTGTAAGCCTAGTACTTATTTTATCGGTCTCTTGTGCCGGACTGCTAAGTTACGGGGGACGTAAACACACCAGCATCGGTTGTCAAGCGATGTTGGTGGGGGACAAACACAGAAACACAAACATATACACACACACACACACACACACACGCACACATATATATATATATATATATATATATATATATACATATATATATACATACATATATACGACAGGCTTCTTTCAGTTTCCGTCTACCAAATCCACTCACAAGGCTTTGGTGGGCCCGAGGCTATAGTAGAAGACACTTGTTCAGTGGGACTGAACCTGGAACCATGCAGTTGGTAAGCAAGCTACTTACCACATAGCCACTCCTACGCCTCAGGGGTAATTGTCCTTGGTGGGGTTATTTGTCCATGGGAGGGTAAATGTCCTAGACTTGGCTATATTGTCTATTCTGGCAGGGTTTTTGTGGCTGGATGCCCTTCCTAACACTAATCACTTCACAGAGTGTACTGGGTGCTTTTTATGTGGAACCAGCACCAGCATCAATTCTGCTGGTGCCTTTTTGAGTGCAGTAAGGTACCAGGTACCTCGGTCTGTTGTCATCTCCTTCGTAAGGCTCAATGTCTTGAGATCAGCCTTGAATATGACATTATCTAATGTATCATCATCATCATCGTTTAACGTCCGCTTTCCATGCTAGCATGGGTTGGACGATTTGACTGAGGACTGGTGAAACCGGATGGCAACACCAGGCTCCAGTCTGATTTGGCAGAGTTTCTACAGCTGGATGCCCTTCCTAACGCCAACCACTCAGAGAGTGTAGTGGGTGCTTTTACGTGTCACCCGCACGAAAACGGCCACGCTCGAAATGGTGTCTTTTATGTGCCACCCGCACAAGCCAGTCCAGGGGCACTGGCAACG
>NC_068998.1:46089739-46092239 GCF_001194135.2 Octopus bimaculoides
CTGTTTGTTTGCAGTCTTTATTGCACCTGAACATCTGCCACAAACAAAAACTAACTTGCTAGTTAACCTGCCTTTGATGTTGCTGCACCTCTTATGTGTCCATAGCTTGCACCGGGTACATCTTATAGAGTTACTACCTACTCCTTTTCTACATACTGAGCAGGGCCATCTACCTGAAGGGGTTTGTGTTTTATCTACCTTCCTACTTATTAGGATTTTGGTTTTAGCTAGGTTGACTCTAAGGCCCTTCAATTCTAGACCTTGCTTCAGTGGTTATAATTAACGTTGTTGTAGTTGTTTAACCCCAGGTCAGTCCAGATCCAGTAGATCTATGATCAGACATGTTTCAACTGAAACCGGTCCATCTTTTAGTCAGACACAGCATATCTAGGTTTATGTGATCTAATGTATAATATATTAGTTAATATCAGTGGTTATAGTTGTTTTGCTGTAGTTCTTTAACCCCAGGTCAATCCAGACCCAGTAGCTCCTGATCAGGCATGCTCCAACTGAAAGTAACCCATCTTTTTCCAGCCTTAGTGAAACTAAGACTACTTTATATAATATTCTTCCTCGTTTATTGTTGCTTAGCTCTGAGTCAGTCCTGATTCAACAGATTAGGATAAAAAAAATGGACCAACCAGGATGCACCAATCTATTAATCAGTCATAATGTATCTAGGACTACATTATCTAAATATTCTTCCTTTCTTGAAGGAAGTGTGATGTTAATTGAGGGAAATTTTTCTGCTATTTCAAGCAAATCCTGCAACCATGTAAATGACTTCAGTTTTTGTTAACTAATTAATTCCACTTATTAATTAATTAATTCTTAACCTTTTTCTTTTACTTGTTTCCTCTTTAATCATCACTAGCAGCAAGGCCAGATCAAATGTTTGCACCAATTCACGAAACCTTCAGATATTTCTTCAAAGCCATTTGTTTTACCAATTCTGTCAGAACTAAATCTCACCATTCCATTCATCTTTATCCTTTACTTGTTTCAATTACTGGACTGCGGCCATGCTGGGGCACTGCCTTGATGGGATCAGTTGAAAAGAAACCTACCCCAGTACTGATTTTCTGTTTAAGCTCAGTACTTATTCTACGGTATCTTTTGCTGAACCACTACGTTACAGGAATGTAAACAAACTGACACAGGTTGTGAAGTGACAGTGGGCAACAAACACAAAGATGCACACACACACACACACACACGCACACGCACACGCACGCACACGCACACGCACACACACACACACACACAGATTTCTTTCAACTTCCATCTACGAAATTCACAAGGCTTTGGCTGACCCAGGGCTATATACCATTCAGTAGGAACCCGGAACCATGTAGTTTGGAAGCGAACTTCTTTCCACACAGCCACATCTGATTTGTGTTTTTTTTTTTTTTCAGTTTCATTAATCAAATAACATCCAAAATCATTTTCAAGTCAAAACAAACACATTATTTCCAGAATTTTAATGAATGAAAACATTTGAGTTAATTCATTAATTTCTCGTTATGTGTTCTCATTAGCTCCTTTAAGTATATTTATTTGTTTGTTTGTATGTTTAATTATTTGTTTTATTTTTGTTGTTGTTTATCTGCTCTCCCATTTTTGTTTGTCAATAAAATATTTTATCGCTTCTTCAGTTGAAGATGTCTCTACAGATTTTAGGAATTATATGCCTCAATTCCTCACCAAATTCTTTATCACACCCTTTCATAAACAAACAAGAAAAAATTAAAAAGGAAAATATTTGAGTGTGCCAACAAGAGAGCCTGAAATGACTAATCAACATTCTAAAAATAGCAACCAAAAATCCCTCAGCTCACACTACGCCATTTTTCATTTTGAAGAAAACAAAAAAATCACATTGGGTAATATAGCCCTAGATGTACAATGTTCAATAGGAAGACAGGATGGTCATGGTTGGAACATCTTTGATTGTATAGGTGTACTCAATCAGGCTCTTTATTTTTTGTTAAGCTCAGTCAGTCTACTCAGGTGTAAATATGTACTAGCTGAGTACTGATGTAAACCTCTGTCCCTTCACCTGTCAAGTCCTTGATGTTCCATTGGGTCACAGGTGCGAGAACCAAGAGTGGAGTGTGGTATTAGCAACCGAGTGACTCACTTGTGAGTGACGGCTATGATGAGGATGCACACAATTAGTTCTGACCCAGAGGCTAAACTATAACAACAGCTGGGATGGACACATTAGATAATACATTCATAGATATACATCTCTACACAGATATCACAAAAGTAAATAGACAACCCTCGCTTTATATTTGTGCATGAGTGTGTATGCATGTGTGAACACATCATCATCATCACCATCGTTTAACATCCGCTTTCCATGCTAGCATGGGTTGGATGGTTTGACTGGGGACAGGTGAGCCAGATGGCTGTACCAAGCTCCAATCTGATCTGGCAGAGTTTCTACAGCTAGATGCCCCTCCTAATGCCAACCACTCCGAGAGTATAGTGGGTA
>NC_068998.1:46095470-46096594 GCF_001194135.2 Octopus bimaculoides
GATAACGATAATAATAATTCCTCGTTATTGATTTAACCAATTAGGAAGCTAAATTATATAGATATACACACTTGACAATCCTATCATTACTGTGCAACTAATGAACTTAGCTAACATATTTTTTTGCTTGATTTATTTATCATTTTTCGCTATTTAAAATGAAGAATATTGGGGTGAGGTTGGAGGTGTACTGCTGCTGCTTCTACTACTACTATTAGTTACCATTATTATTATTATTATTATTATTACTGTTATTATCATTATTATTATTGTTATTGTTAAGTTGGTGAGCTGGCAGAGTCGTTAGCGCACCAGGTGAAATGCTTTGCAGTTTTTCGTCTATCTTCACATTCTGAGTTCAAATGCCGCCAGGGTCGACTTTGTCTTTCTTCATTTCAGGGCTGATAAATTAAGTACCAGTTATGCACTGGGGGTCAATGTAATCAACTGGTCCCCTCCCACAAAATTTCAGGCCTCATGCCTATAGTAGAAAGGATTATTATTATTACTATTGTTACCCAGGTGGAAAGCTGGCAAAATTTTGTAGCATACATTCTGGGTTCAAATTCCGCCAAGTTCAACTTTGCCTTTCACCCTTTTGGTGGGGTCGATAAACTAAGTACCAGTTGTGCCTTTAGTAGAAAAGATTATTATTATCATTAAGTTGACATTAAGCTGGCAGAATCACAAGTACACTGGACACTAGCTTAGTGAGATTTCGTTAGGTTCTTTACATTCTGGGTTCAGCCAAGGTAGACTTTGCCTTTTGAGGTTGATAAATTAAATACCAGTTGAGCACTGGTGTTGATGCAATTGACAAGCCTCGCCCCTCAAAATTGCAGGCCTTGAGCCTCCAGTAGAAAGTATTTTGTTGTTGTTGTTGTTATTATTATTATATCTTTCAGTGTAAGAACTCAGTTTATTGAATTCTATTATATTGGTTGGTCAGCACTGTTAGTACAGCTCACAAAGCCACAGCACTCTGTCTGTCTGTCTGTCCATCCATCCATCCATCCATCTGTTTGCAGGTGGGCATGTTCATGTGTTTGTGTGTGTGTGTGTGTGTGTGTTTGCATATATGTGTGGATATATATATATATATATATATATATATATATATATAT
>NC_068998.1:46096604-46096916 GCF_001194135.2 Octopus bimaculoides
ATATATATATATATATATATATATATATATATATATATCCCTGGCACTTGTGCCGTTGGCACGTGTAAAGACATTCGAGCGAGATCATTGCCAGTGCCGATGGACTGGCTCCTGTGTAGGTGGCACGTAAAGTTCACCATTTCGAGCGTGGCCGTCGCCAGTACCGCCTGGCTGGCCCTCGTGCTGGTGGCATGGAAAGCGGACATTAAATGGCGATGATGATGATATATATATAGAGAGAGAAAGAGAGAGAGAGAATTTCTGAAGTGATGTACAGATATTGTATATTGAGAATAACAAGGTAGTCAGAAT
>NC_068998.1:46097016-46099266 GCF_001194135.2 Octopus bimaculoides
AGAAAGCAGAAAGCTAATTCGAAGACTACAGATCCAATCCATCACTGGAATCTTAAAATATCTGTAAAACTTCAAATATATATTAGCATGTCTAGATATGCAACTATATGCCTAAGAATACATACATAAAACATACAAATCTGCACATACATACATACATACATACATACATACAAAAATACCCTGTTGTTGATGTTGAAATTTCAATGAAGGAGCCTTGGATCTAGGTTAGAAACCGGTTCTTTCTCTATTGGCAAGAAATCTTGAAATAAACTGAATAATGACACACATACATAGATACAAGCATACAAGTGCATTAGGTTATGTACCAACAAATCTTCACAAAAACTTTGAAATGCATGGTTTTATGGAAAACGAGCCAAAGAAACTGATGTGGATTCTCCAAATCCAATCTATTAATGGCACAGTGAAGATTTGTAAGACATTCCAGAAATTTCCCCATGTGGGATTCTTATGTGAATAGATGCACACACCTGGATGTATGCATCGACAATTCAACCAACACCCTAACTCAACTACATATTTACAAACACTGGGAACCCACTTGACTCCAAAAGTCTTATTGCTTTGTTAGCAACTGGCTGGATCTCTCTCAAGAAGGAAAGTCATACATCCATACACAAGTATGCATATGTATATATATATATATATATATATATAGATATGTGTGTGTGTGTGTAAATACACATAATGTTTGTTGATGACACAACTAACTACTTCAGAAGATCAGAAGCTGTTACAATAGTGATGCATTAGACTGAAGAAGGAGACACTATACTTTGTAAACTAAGGGTTCTAGTGTGTTGTTAATGAATCTTTGACAATTAGTATTGTGAACGGCCAACATATATGTCTGTGAGTATATGTATTTTGTTCTGAGTTCAAATTCCGCTGAGGTCGACTTTGCCTGTCATCCTTTCAGGGTTGATTAAATAAGTACCAGTTATGCACTGGGGTCAATGTAATCAACTTAATCCCTTTGCCTGTCCTTGTTTGTTCCCTCTATATTTAACCCCATGTGGGCAGTAAAGAAATAAATATGTGTCTGTGAGTTGCCACAATGTTGTTCTTAATGTCGAGGCAGAATGCCAGTGTAGGGCAAAGACCACTGGCCCCCAACGTCGGGGAAGTATTCCATCATAGGGGTTACCCATGTAGCAACAGCATTGACCCCAATATTGGGGCAGTATTCAACCATAGGGGTCACCTCTGTAGCTTCAGCACAATCCTCAATGTTGGGACAATATGCAATTGTAGGGGTCACCTATTTAGCAACAGCACTGTCTCCAATGTTGGGACAGTGCTCCACAATACACCTATGTAGCATCAGCACAGTCCTCAATGTTGGGGCAGCATTCCAGCACAGGGGTGATATGTGTAGCAATTGCAACAAAGCATTGTAGGGGTCTCTTGTGTAGCAACAGCACTGTCTCCAATGTTGGGACGGTGCTCCACAATACACCTATGTAGCTTCAGCACGGTCCTCAATGTTGGGGCAGCATTCCAGCACAGGGGTGATATGTGTAGCAATTGCAACAAAGCATTGTAGGGGTCTCTTGTGTAGCAACAGCACTGTCTCCAATGTTGGGACGGTGCTCCACAATACACCTATGTAGCATCAGCACGGTCCTCAATGTTGGGGCAGCACAGGGGTCTCTTGTGTAGCAACAGCACTGTCTCCACTGCTAGAGTAGCATTCCATTATAGGGTTCTCTTGTATCAGTAAGTGATGACAGCAGAAATACTTCCTGGTCCTAAAAGCATATGCCTGTCTTTAGCAGGGCACAATGTTAGTTATATGAATGATGTTACCCTTCACCAGAAGAGACAGTATCGCCCTCATAATCAAAGGTTTTAGTTTCATAATCTTCCTGATAGAAGAAAATCAAGTATGAAACTGTTTCTTTTATAATCAGTGGTATATATGTGCATGTGTGTGTGGGCATGCATATGTAGGCATGAGTGCATTTGGGTGTATATATCCTGTTACATATACACCCACACACACCCACACACAGAGATATATATACACTCATACAAAACTCAACTATAAATAATTCAAAAATACCAACCTATTATTCCCATATGTCATAGCTGTTATTATATACAAACATACATGGATATTCATACATTTATATATATATATGTTTAGTGGGTGTTGGTGGGGTGGTGGTGGTGGTGGTGGTAGTGGTGGTGGTGGTAGTGGTGGTGGTGGTGGTGGTAGTGGTG
>NC_068998.1:46099671-46100618 GCF_001194135.2 Octopus bimaculoides
AAGTGATGATGGTAGTGAGTTGTGTGTTAGTTTGTTATAATGAGGATGATTTTAAACACACACACACACACACACACACACACACACACACATATATATAGGAGGGTGGAACACAATGAGTAGTTTTTACTGCATTTTTGACCTTAAAGAGAAACATATTTTTTACAAATGTTCACAAACAACCTAACAAACAAAAAAAACCCCCCGATATTAGCCAATCAAATGACCTTCTCTAAATGCATTAAAAACATTATAACATAATCTGAACACTATTTCAGAAAATTATCACAGTCATTTCTTAGCATATGAAAGCCAAATTTAGCTGGGGCAAAACGACTAAACCAAAATAATGTAAATCTCTCTCTTCAGTTCTCCAGAATTAAACTTAAAAACAGACTTATACACATCAATATCTATCCTCAAACATCAGAAAGATCAGAAATGCAACAAAAAATATTCTCTATAGCTTCTTCAAAATCTATATTTATTTACACACGATGCAGTTAAAGAGAAAAGATTATTGAAATTAGTCATGACTCATTTTATCCCATCTTAGACATTAGTTTTTGAAAACTGAAAATTATCAAAATAGACATTAGTGTGGGGATAAAATTGACTTGGAATCCAACAGAGAAAAGAATATTGATTTGTTAAACACCAAAAATTACCCCGATATCTTATTAGCAACCTTAATTACAATCACATCAAAGTTGAGGAAAAATTTATTGAAAAAAATAATACTTCATTATGATAGATCGCTAGCCATTACACATTCTTTATTTTCTCTTCTTGTTTCTTTCTGTGTTCCTTTCTGTAGAAGAGCATAGGCTCAAAATGTTAAAGACTTTGTCATTTCCCGAGCGTTAAACTAATACATCTGTTTGTTGTCTACACCACCTATCTTCGTCTTTTGTTTTTTTGTGAATTCTCCCTATATATATATATAT
>NC_068998.1:46101120-46103620 GCF_001194135.2 Octopus bimaculoides
ATATATATATATATATATATATATATATATATATATACATACACACACATATATACACATATGTATATGCATATATATATATACATACACACACATATATACATATATACACACACACACACACAAATATATACATACATGCACAGACACACACACAACAGATACACTCACATAAACACACGCACATATACACATGCATGCACACACACACACACACACACACACACACACACGTCCTGTATTTTACTGTACTATATATTGCAGCAGATAAAGGTTAAGAAGGGATTTTAAGAAGTATCTGAAGTGGGCCAGGTAATTGAGGAAACTGGGTCACATGAGTAAAAGTTATCCTTGTTGTCATAGTAACACTGGGAACAACAACAACAACACATATTTTGTAGTAGCGAAAGAAAGAGAGAGAGATAGAGGTAGTGAGAAAGAAACAAGGACAGGGTTACAGGAAGTTGTTATACATTTTTTCAAGAATCCTTTTTGAAGAATGTTTTGAGAGTTGAGGAAGAGACTCATTGACACAAAACCTATAAACATGACTCCAGAAAGAATTCTGTTATAATAATAATAATAATAATAATAATAATAATAGTAATGGTAATAATAATAATAATGATAATAATAAGGATTTCAAATTTTTGTCACAAGGGCAGGTTTGGGGAGGGGATTAAGTCAATTACATCAACCCCAGTGTATAACTGGTACTTATTTTATCGACCCTGAAAGGGATGAAAGGCTAAGTCAACCTCAGCGGAATTTGAACTCGGAACATAGCGACGGGCGAAATACCACTAAGCATTTCGTCCAGCGCGCTAACTATTCTGCCAGCTCGCCACCTTAATAATAATAATGATAATAATAATGATGATGGCGATAATAATAATAATGATGGTGATAATATTAATAATAATAATTATAATAATAATGATAATGATAATAATAATAATGATAATAATAATAATAATGATGGTGATGCTGATAATAATGATGATGATGATGGTGATGCTGATAATAATAATAATACTTTCTAATGTTTGCACAAGGCCAGAAATTGGGGTGGGTGAGGTGGCAGAGGCCAGTTGATTACATTGACCTCAGTGCTGGACTGGTACTTATTTGGTCAACAATGAAAGGATAAAAGGCAAGGTTGACCTCAGCAGTACTTGAACTCCGAATGTAGAGAACCGGAAGAAATGGTGTGAAACATTTTGTGCAACATACTCAACAATTCTGCCAGCTTGGCATCTAAATATTAATAATAATAATAATAATAATAATAATAATCTTCCTTTCTACTATAGGCACAAGGCCTGAAATTTGGGGGAAGAGGATTAGTCGATTACATTGACCCCAGTGCTTCACTGGTACTTAATTTATCGACCACCAAAAGGATGAAAGGCAAGGTCTACCTCGGAGGAATTTGAACTCAGAATCTAGGTGAAATACCGCTAAGCATTTCGCCCAGAGTGCTAATGATTCTGCCAGCTTGCAGAATAATAATAATAATAATAATAATAATTCTTTCTATTTGGAAGCACAATGCCTCAAATTTGGGGGTAGAGATTAAGTCGATTACATGGACCCCAATGCATAACTGATACCTATTTAATCAACCCCGAAAGGATGAAAGGCAAAGTCGACCTCAGTAGAATTTGAACTCAGAACGTTGCGACAGACGAAATACTGCTAAGCATTTCGCCCGACGTGCTAATGATTCTGCTAGCTTGCAGAATAATAATAATAATAATAATAATAGTAATCATAATAATAATTATAATAAGGTAAGTATTATCTGTCTGAGGTCCTTATTGTGACTTGACAGATGACTAAAGACTCCGGTGCAGTTTTATCTTCACTGTGTTACGAAGGAAAAATAATAATAATAATAATAATAATCTGCAATGATGTGATTGAAACAGTGGACCACCTACTCTCTGAATGTAAAGTCTTAGAATGAGTGGAGTATAAATCAAGAGATGACAGAGTTGTTCAATATCTATACTGGTTAATATATCAGCATTATAAAATCAAAAGCACTGACAAATGGTACAAGCACCATCCTGAGGCTGTAACTGAAGGAGAAAATGTAATGATTCTTTGGAAATTTCCAGTGCATACAGACTGAACCATCAAAGCTAATAAACCAGATATTGTTGTGAAAGACCAAAACAATAAAATCTGTTTATTGATCGACGTGAGCGTTCCTTGTGATCATAATATCTCTGCAAAAGAATTTGACAAGCACAGAAAATATATAAAGATTTGCTCATTGAAATTTATAAAATGTGACATCGCAAGGCAGTTACAATACCAGTGGTTGTAGGAGCACTTGGAATGATTAAAAAAGGAACTGAAAATTATTTGAGAATGATCCCTGGCTAACCATCCCTGCAAGAAGTGAATAAAATAACATTGCAAAATTCCAATTTCTTTTGGGTGAGCACGCGCTGCATGTATGCAAGCCTGGTAAATCTGATATCTTTTATTT
>NC_068998.1:46106342-46113019 GCF_001194135.2 Octopus bimaculoides
AGTGTATACACTAGTATGTGCAGGTGTGCATACACGTAGGTGCATGTATGAATGCAATGTACATGTGTATGTATATGTGTATATGCTTGCATGTGTATGTGCATTAGCATATGTGCAACTGCATCTGTGTATGCACATGCATCAGCATGTGCAAGCACAAGTATGTACATGTATATGTGTTCGTATACAGGGATCCATATAATCACATATAAATTCATATTTACGTGTGTGCATGCGCATGAATTTATGTGTGTGCATATATGTATGTGTGTCAACATGTTTGTGTTTGTAGTATTACATGTGTGTGAGTGTGTGAATATCAGTATATGTGAGTATGTAATCAATGTGTGCATGCATGTATGTATGTATGTATGTATGTATGTAAATGTGTATATAAATATGAAGGAAAGTACCTCTAAATATAAGCCTAGTAATCCCACCCACCCGTATTGCACCCCTCCCTCACATACCCATCTCCTTCCCTCTCCTTCACTCCCCTACCAGAACATTCCATTTATACCATCAGAGATAATTGAAGCAATATTTGGCCAACCTCGTACCACAGTTTCTCTGTCCCCTTCCGACACAGCCAGTGTTGTGCATGAATAGAATGACTGACAGAACAGTTACTAAAACAGCGGACACCCCTCTAGCTACCCTGGGGTGGGTGATGCAGTGTATTCCAAACTTCATCAAGGTTTACCTTACCTCTTATCACGTAGCAGTTGTTCACCTACTTCTGTCAGTTTATCACAAGAACATTGCTAACGTTGACAACTGCACTGTTAACAGCTGAGAGTTAATATATAATATACATATACATACATACATATATATATATGTATTTATATATATACATATATATATGTATTTATATATATACATATATATATATATGTATTTATATATATACATATATATATATATATGTATTTATATATATACATATATATATATATATATGTATTTATATATACATACATATATATATATGTATTTATTCATACACACACACACACACACACACACACACACACACACATATATATATATATATATATATATATATATATATATATATATATATATATATATATATATGTATTTATTTATACATACATACATATATATATATATATATATATATATATAGGTTCAAAAAAAGGAAAAAGACAAAAAAACAACAATGTGAGGACGTGATACAGATTGTGTTACTAGACGCTCGGGAAAGGAAAGAAAGAGAATTTGACGTTTCGAGCGGAGCTCTTCGTTGGAAACAAGGAAAGTCCAAAGAAGGGAAAAATGGAGGAAGAAAAAATTGCCACTGATACTGGCTAGTAGTCAACCAGTAGCTAACCAGAAGCCAGCTAGTAGTCAACCAGTAGCCAATCAAAAGCTTAGATAATAGTCAACTAGCAACCAGCTGGAAGTCAACTAAAAGCCAGTTGTCATCTGGTAGCTAACCAGTAGCCACCTAGTGCCAACCAGAAGCCTGCTAGGAACTAGCCATGAGTCAGCTTGTAGCCAGCCAGCAAATGGCCATGAGCCAGCTTGTAGCCAGCTAGTAGCCAACCTGTAGCTAGCAAGAAGGCAACCAGTTGCTAGCCAGGAGCCAGCCTGTTAGTCAGTCAGGTAGTAGCCAATGAGTAGCTAGCCATGAGCCAGCCTGAGGTCAGCTAGTAGCCAATCTGTAGCTAACCCAGGGTGTTTGGCTTACACTGTGTAACCAATCCCCACCCCTTGTTGCTGTTTAATTAAGTACTTAGAAAACAATCATAGTCCTTACTATATCACACATCTGACACAGACAGAAGGCCATCAACAACAACAACAATAGCTGAGGTACCAAGTTCATTATTCCACTGTTTTCTGTTGTATCCTTGACCTTCATTGATTAAACATAGATTATAATAATCACCATCGAATCCCTTTCTACTCTTAATGACAAAGTATCTTTTTATCTGCAGGGGCAGAGGTGAGGTGGGGGAGGCAAAGCCATTAATCAGTATTTATCCGCCATCATTTCATGCTTTGTTTTGAAATTAAAAACAAACATTATTGTTGTTATTATTATTATTATTGTTTATCAAGACAGCGAGCTGGTGGAATCGTTATCATGCTGGACTAAATGCTAAAACAGTATTTTGCCCTGTCGCTGTGTTCTTGCTGGGGTCGACTTTACCTTTCATCCTTTCGGGGTTGAACACTGGGGTTGATGTAATCGACTCATCTACTCCCCACAAATTGCTGCCCTTGCGACAAAATTTAAAACCATTATTGTTGTTGTTGTTTTTGTTTTTGTTTTTGTTGTTGTTGTTGTTGTTGTTGTTTATCAAAGTAGTGAGCTGATGGAATTATTAGCACACTGGAGAAAATGGTTAGCAGTATTTTTGCCTGTTGCTATGTTCAGAGTTCAAATTCCACCAAAGTTGACTTTGCCTTTCATTCTTTCAGGGTCAATAAATTAAGTACCAAAGAAACACTGGGGTCAATATAAGTGACTAGTCCCCTCCCCTAAAATTTCAAGGCCATGTGCCTTCAGTAGGAAGGATGCTGTTTTTGTTGTTGTTTAGCCGTAGGTCATCCCTGATCAAGCAGATCCATGATCAAAGATATTCCACAAATGACCATCCCTCAAATTCCTATATCTAGGGAACCCAGGACCTTCCAATTATTGATGTGTATGCATTAAGTATGAGACATTTGTAATGTCTACATTATCAAGCTGCTGCTCACCCAAAATCCATGTGTGTGTGTGTGTGTGTGTGTGTGTATGTGTATCATCATCATCATCATATAATATAATGTCTCTGTGCCATGCTGGTATGGGTAGGATGGTTTGACAGGATCTGATGGGCCCAAGGACTGCATCATGCTTCAATGTCTGCTTTGGCATAGTTTCTACGGTTTGATGCCCTTTCTAATGCCAACCACTTTACAGTGTGTATTAGGTCCTTTTTTTGTGCCAGGAGCAAACACACACGCATACACACGTGCATATGTGCATGCAGGAACACACACACACACACATGCTTGCAAACACATGCACAAATGTATATAGGCGATATTTGAACCTAGAAATTTTTCAATGACGCATCAGATGTCTCATATCTAGGGCAGTATTTGAACAATGAAACATTGTTATATTTTGCCCTTCTTATGACACACATCTGTTCTGTATGTGTATCCGCCTGTGAATGAGAGGACATGTGCATGTGTATCTCTGAGCATCTCTGTTTATCAATATACATGTGTGTGTACATACATGCATAAAGGTGTATGTGGTGTGTGTGTGTGTGTGTGTGTGTGTGTGCGTGTGTGCATTTCTACAAGTCCACACCCGTCTGTGCTATTCGCTGTCATTCTCCAATTCCATTATTTAAGATATAGCATTGTGAACTTGAACTGGTGTAAGCAGTGAAGTTATTTGTTATCTAGTGCTCCCCACCGATGTATGAAAAGGACATTATTATTATTACAATTATCTGTGTCATTAAAGGGCAATGGGGCAATAATTCCCAATCCATACTACACACACACACACACACACACACACACACATTCACACATACACACACACATGCATGTGCACATACACCCATTTGTGTATACATAAACTGTTAGAGGAGTGAGCTTTGCAACCGCTGTCTACAATATCCATTGTTTCATTACATGTGCACACATATGCACGTATACACACATACAAACAGATATATGTATCAATGACAGTATATATATATATGTATATATATATATAAATTACTGCTAGTGGAATGATGGAGCCACTATATGGTAATCTAATTTGCTAGAAATAGCAGCCAAATGTCCTGATTGTTTTGAATAAGACTAACAGTGCTACATTAGCATGTGCTTTACTGTAGTCTCCATCATCTATGCTGTAAAATGTCCTAATCTGGATTAGGGTTACCTTAGGGTTTAGTGTTAGGGCTTAGGGTTAATGTTTAGGATTAGAGTTAGGGTTAGACTGCATGTTAAAGTGGCACCAGACGAACTTTTGCCTTCCATCTTTCTATGGTTGATGTAAAATAAAGTACTAGTTATTTATTGGGGGTCAGTCTAATATTTCTATAACATACTCTAGATGTGGACAGAGTTATAAGACTAACTTTGCCTTCCGTCTTTCTGTGGTTGATAGAAAATATCTATCAATTTAACATTTCTGTTGATACCTTAGGATCAATTTAACATTTCTATAAAACATTCCTTAGGTATGCAGGTATAACTGTGCCCTGCCATAGTTATGGACTACTCTTTGGCAAGGCGTAACACCCATTCAGCTACCCTGCCAGAGATACAACAAAGTCATGGGACTGCAGGATGGCGGATTGTGAAGAGGTAGCAGAAGAGCTCAACTGAGCCAACATTGTTACATTGATGCCGAGTGGAGGAATCTTAGAAGGCCAATGGTCAAGATCACCAACCTCTACCAAGAGAGTAACTGCAACACATCCACAGGAGTGATGTCCATGGTTGTGGAATCAACTAATGAGGGATTCACTATGATTTGATCTCCCAATTCAAATCCAAAATAATGGAATTGGATGGCAACAGAGAATCATAGGAATCTGCGAAAGCAGTGGAAAATAAACCCTCAAGATAGGGACAGAATTATAGTAAAAGACTAGCTTTTCCTTTAATTCTTCCAGGTACCAGTCCTGGGTGGTGGGCATCTAGAATTGTTAGTGTTGTGTAAAATGCCTTGTAATTATTTTGGTTGTTTTGGATCTAAGTACCCAGGTAGGGTCATAGGATCGTGGTTTCGATTCCCAGACCGGGCGTTGTGAGTGTTTATTGAGCGAAAACACCTAAAGCACCACAAGGCTCCGGCAGGGGATGGTGGCGAACCCTGCTGTACTCTTTCACCACAACTTACTCTCACCCTTTCTTCCTGTTTCTGTTGTGCCTGTAATTCAAAGGGTCAGCCTTGTCACACTGTGTCACACTGAATATCCTCGAAAACTACATTAAGGGTACACGTGTCTGTGGAGTGCTCAGCCACTCGCACGTTAATTTCACGAGCAGGCTGTTCCGTTGATTGAATCAACTGGAACCCTCGACGTCGTAAGCGACGGAGTGCCAACAACAACAACAATCTAGGTAGGAGTGGGGAACTTGTCTGTATCGAACCAACAAGGGGATACCTTGTGAAAAGAAATCCCCGTAAGGAAATCTGCAGGAAACTGCCTTTGTGTTCTGCTTTGAAATTTCTGTGGCGAATACATAGTATTTGTTAAGTGGAGGGCCATCTGGGGATGTTTGGTTGACATGATGGTGCAAGGAAGAATATGAAGAAGGGCAGGTCTGGTGAGGAAGATAAACGGTTTAGAATGGCATCTAAGCAATATGACAGCATAAGGGTAACTGGGACAGAAAGGATGCGGATCTGGATGAAGATGGGATGAAAATGATTATATATTACAAGCAGAGGCCATTGTAGTAGCAATCAAAGAGGCAACGAGAAGACACAGTATATTCGTGAATTAGATGATGATGATGATGATGAATGATTGTGTTGGTAAGCGGGAGTTTTTCCTCTGATTGAAGTGATCAGCAATGCCCATGTGTGTGTGTGTGTGTGTGTGTGTGTGTGTGTGTGCGTGCGCGCCTGTGTGTGTGTGTAACAGGAATAGAGGGTGATGAATGTGAATGGTACTTTAAGGTGAATGCCACAGAACTCTATAAAAAGTCAGCACCCAATGAAAACTGAAGTGTTTCAAGATGCCTCAAGAAACATCCTCATTCTTCAATGTTTGTAACCAATCCAAGCTGTGGGATAAAAAGCAACAAAAGCAAATATAATTTCCAAGAACTGCATAAAGTATCAATCTCTATCGTATGACCGAAGAGAATTACATTTGTGGAAAACACGTTCTCTATGTTCTGTGTATAATGTTTCTTTTTAGTTTTTTATACAGGAAATGGTTAGTTGATCCACCCCACGCACCCACACACTCACTTAATTCATACAAACACTCTAATTTATGCACACTCATTATAGTCACTCTACTGTAATTATAATGACTGTAATCCGGATCCTATGTCAAGAGGGTCACACGCACACACATACATACATACACGTGCATAAGTATACACTAACATACATGCTCATGTTTAAACCATTGTTGCAAACAATAAATCAGACGTACAAGAAAATACAAAAAAAAACCCCATAGTAATCATTGTTTGGTCAAGAGTTCTTCTGTACTTCTGCTCCATCATACCATTTCTGTAGTAATTTTGTAATTCTTTGAACTAAGTGTGGGCAACTGTCTCCTTGAAGTGGGCCTCGTGAAACTTGATTCATCCTCAGGCAGGTTGAATTCCAAAGTAATTATTTGTTCAGCGTGCCATCCAGGAAGTCACGAGAGCTACAGTTTATTCATGACTGCTTTAACTCTTTGGTATTCAGATTGCTTTGTCAAATGTAATTCTTCTATTCTTTCACTTGTTTCGGTCATTTGACTGTAGCCATGCCAGAGCGCCCCCTTGAAGTGTTTTCATCGAACAATTTGAGCCCAGAACTTTTTTTTTTTTTTTAAAGCCTAGAACTTATTTTATCCATCTCTTTGTCGAACTGCTAAGTTATGGGGATGTAAACACACCAACACTGACTGTCAAGCAATGATGAGGGGACAAACACACATAGATACACATTA
>NC_068998.1:46113071-46120747 GCF_001194135.2 Octopus bimaculoides
TATATATTTCGTTTTTGGATTCTCTTCAGACAAAACAGTATATATATATATATATATATATCTAACTGCCTGACTGGCTCTCGTGCCGGTGGCACATAAAAGCACCCACTACACTCTCAGAGTGGTTGGCGTTAGGAAGGGCATCCAGCTGTAGAAACTCTGCCAAATCAGATTGGAGCCTGGTGCAGCCATCTGGTTCACCAGTCCTCAGTCAAATCGTCCAACCCATGCTAGCATGGAAAGCAGACATTAAACGATGATGATGATATACACACACACACACACACATGACGGCCTTCTTTCTGTTTCCATCAACCAAATCCACTCACAAGACTTTGATCAGCCTGAGGCTATAGTAGACACTTATAGAAGGCTATAGAAGACACTTGCACAGGTTGCCACACAGTGGGACTGAACCAGGGACCATGCGGTTGGGAAACAAGCTTCTTACCACACAACCATGCCTGCTTATTTATCAACATTGTTTTGAATTAATTGTGTGTTATTTCATAGCTTTGAGACTTCAACGATGTGTCTGTGTATCTCTAGAATGTGATTGTTGGGTAGGTGTGAGAGGCTGGATCTGGCTAGTTTGAACTTAAAAAAGGTATAATACTTGGGCCTGATATGTTTGGTTTAAATACTAAAAAGGTTAAACTATCAAGAATTTAAACAGGAAGAATTTATTCACAACTCTTGTGTTATTCCACCACCGTGTCATGAGAGTGTGACACAACATCATTAGATTCCATAGATTACATAAGATTAGAGCAGGAGGAGGAAATAAGTGCGTTGTGGTAGAATCATTAGCACTTGCAAAACAGACCAATACTAGGTTTACCAAAAATACTGGGGGTCAATTCATTCGACTAAAAATTCTCCAAGGTGGTGCACCAGCATGGCCACAGTCAGATGATTGAAACAAGTAAAAGATAAAAGATAAAGTCATCTTTGTTATTTTTAAAAAATGTATTCAAAATGTAAACATTGCAATGTGTGATGTAAATATTTTGTTTCTAAGAAGAATTGTGACCCCCTTCTCAACCTTCAGTGCCCCTTATTACATCCCCCTTGACACTTGCTGCCCCTTTTTGATCTCAACTAATATGCAAACAACGTAAAACTATGGAAAATGTGGAGGAAATGTTAAGTGTTTGGCTGGATTATATGTCATGGCATCACTTGCTCTCCTCTCGAGTCATTGTCCAGCAAATGAGATGAAAATTATGGAATCGGTTGATACAAGAAGAAACTGAGGAAGTCGCTCAAGTGTTTGTTCTTTCTTGTGGGTGACTTGAAAAGTTCAAGAGAACCAGACTAATCATCACTATCATCATCATCATCATCATCATCATCATCATCGTCATGATCATGATTTAACATCTAGTTTTCCATGCTGGCATGGGTTTGACGATTTGACAGGATACAACAAGCTGCAGGGCTGTGTTGTGCTAAGCTCCAGTGTTAGCTTTGGCATGGTTGCAGTGACTGGATGCCCTTCCTAATGCCAACCACTTTACAGTGTCCCCTGGGTGCTTTTATTTATCATGCCACTAGGATTAGTGAGATTGCTAAGTAAGTTGCAACACAGAAGAACAAAAAAGAGAAAAACCCTCACGAGTATATATAACGAAGTAGGGGGAGCAGAGACGGAATTAAGAAGTGATAAGTGGCTTTGTCTAAGGTTCTCAGCTAATCTCTATAATATTCAGATAAAAAAGAATTTAGTGAATCTATTACTTTCCTCTTCCTTTTCTCCATACAATTCAATGTGTCCTACATTTTGTGTAAATCCGTGTCTCTATGTTTACATTCATGCACATATTTACACTTTGTCTGCAACCTTTTAAGTTTTTGTCTACCTGTTGTAACCTCTCACATTGTCCAACTGTCTGTCACTTACTACCCTTGTTCCATTTGCACTGTTTTACATATACATTTGTACTATTATTTATACTGCCATGCCTGCGCCTATATATATATAAAAGTAAATTCATATATATAATATATACATATATATACATATGTAATATATACATATATGTATATATATATATATATATGTATGTAATTTATACATATATATACATATATGTATATAAATATATATGAATATGTAATATATACATAGATATACATATATGTATATACATGTATTTATACATATGTAATATATACATATTTGTATATACATACCCCACCCTCACATCCCCACACCCCAACAACGCTACACTCCACCCCAACAACGCTACACCACACCACACACCACCACATCACACCAACCCGCACACACTAGCACTGACCACTTCCCAGCACCCACACCATCCAAACACTCACACATTAGACACACACATACACGCACACATCCACACGTCAGTCACCAGCCCCTATCCACACGCACACACACACTCTTACATACATAACACGCATCTTCGTTTTGGGATCAACAATACTTTATATACACATATGTATATATGTACATATATGTACATATGTGCATATGCACATATATATATACATATGTGTGGTAAGAAGTTCGCTTCCCAACCACAAGGTCTCAGTCCCATTGCATGTCACCTTTCTACTATTGCCTTGGACTGGCCAAAGCCTTGTGAGTGAATTTGTTAGACAGAAACTGGGAGAAGCCCGTTGTATATATGCATATGTATCAGGCTGAGTAAAATTAAGCAACAGTTTGAGCCATAAAGAATTTGTTCTGGATTTTTGCAGAGTTTTGAATTTTTTTCAACACATTTTTTTGCAATTGTCTGATAATACAGACACAGATTTGCTTAAATTCATCAATAAATTAACATTGAAACATGTAAAAGACTAAAGGAATACACACATACATATATATATAATCATAAATATACAGGAATTAGCATGAGTTGCTTCTCCAACATACTGAGAATTTAGAAATAGCAGTCAAAGAACTACTGATTCCAAACTACAAATTTTTTCTCTAACGGATGTTGGAGAAGCAACTCATGCTAATCCCTGTATATTTATGATTATAAATGGTTTTACCGATAAAGGTTTTTTCATACTGAACTACTTGGCAAAATTGTTAATTATTAATTTTATTACTAATTGACGATTCCCTGCCCTATATCTGTATAGTGTACATACATATATATATATATATATACACACGCCCACATACATGTACATATGTCTTTCCATGACAGATAAACAAGTGATGCGCATAAGACGTGCCACTTATACAATTTACATGACCTAATGAAGTCTTATCTTATCAAGATATAAAACGTGATTACATCATTTGCATTGTACGTACAACTTTTCATACAAATAAACTCCTTGCACTTGGTATTGCTTGTCTATCTTTCCTGTTCTATAGCCATTCAATGACGATCATCCTTTTAGCTGATATTTTACATCTGCACTTTGTGCACTAATGGAAAAGTTGGTGTCTAAGATTTGCATTTCTCTGAGCACTCCTTAACGTGTCTATCTATATTAGCGTTTTATAACCCATTTTATGAACCATCATCATCATCATCAACAGCAGCTGCAGTTTAACCTTTTAGCAGTCACTCTGTGAAATGTAATGCTTATTTATGCACATTGTTTTGAATTACTCTTTTACTTGTTTCAGTCATTTGACTGCGGCCATGCTGGAGCACCGCCTTTAGTTGAGAAAATCGACCCCAGGACTTATTCTTTGTAATCCTGGTACTTATTCTATCAGTCTCTTTTTGCCGAACCGCTAAGTTACAGGGACGCAAACACACCAGCATCGGTTGTCAAGCGATGTTGGGGGGCAAACACAGACACACAAGCATATATACACACACACACACACACACACATATATATAAATACGATGGGCTTCTTTCAGTTTCTATCTATCAAATCCACTCACAAGGCTTTGGTTGGTCCGAGGCTATAGTAGAAGACACTTGCCCAAGGTGCCATGCAGTGGGACTGAACCCGGAACCATGTGGTTGGTAAGCAAGCTACTTACCACACAGCCACTCCTGCGCCTTAATCATAAATCATAAATCATAATCATAATCATCTTCTAGTTCTGACATTTCAATAATGTAATTGTTTATTTTTAAAATTACATTGCAGGCTATGTGTAAGAGGCAAGATACAGCCAGCTCGAGCATGAAACCGGTAGCATATTTGGGTCTGATGTGGCCAGTTTAAATACTAAATACTAAATGTCTACTCTTCCATGCTTGCATGCAATGGACAGGATTTCTCATGGCAGATTTTCTAAAGCCAGATGTCAATTCCTGCTGACAACCTTCACTAATGATTCTGCCAGATTATGACACCCTTATGATTCTGCCAGCTCGCAACCGTATGTAGTGCTGGTAAGAAGTGCAGCCCTTTAATCTTATAAAGTTTGAACGAAAATGGGTGTATAGGAAAAGTTTGCTTCCCAACCACATGGTTCCTGATGCAGTCCAGCCACGTATATCCTAGGCCTATTGAGTGGATTCGGTAGAGGGAAAACTGAAACACGTCGTACCTACAAGTCGTAGGCTTATATATCTATGTATGTGTCTTTGTGTCTGTTTCCAACCACTGCTTAACAACCGGTGTAGGTTTGTTTATGTCCTCGTAACTTAGCAATTCAGAATTAGCGAGTAATAGAATAAGTACCAGGCTTTTAAAAATATATACATACTGGGGTCGATTCGTTCGACTAAAAACCCTTCTAGGCGGTGCCCCAGCATGGCCGCAGTTCAATGACTGAAACAAGTAAAAGATAAAAAATAAATGATTAAAATAATAATTTTTTTTTTTCCTGATTTCTCAAAAAAAGCAGATTAAATGTTAATGGTGAACAGATATATTCGTAGAAACAGTTTGAAGATATAGAACAGGATTTAAATGCGTCTTCGCTTCCAGAGCTGCATGAAAGCAATTTGTCAAAAGTAGGTTATTTACAATAGACACAAGTATCCAAAAAATGAAAGCACTTTCCTATAAAATGAAACTATCAAAGAACAAAAGTAAAATTTAAAAAAAACTGTAAGGGAACGGCTTGGTACTACAATGCGGTGGGCTCCAACCCCCAGCCGCGGACCTCCAGCAGCAGCGGCACGCACAAAAATAATGAATTTTAAAGTTTTATTTCTGTTTCATTAACTATAGCAGTCTGTAGTGTGTTTTTGCGTCATATATGCATTATATTATGTAATATATATGTATTATATATGTAATAATTAAATTATATTTTATGCACTTTATTGCGTTTAGTTAAGTCCCAGATACCCCGGTCCGTAGAAAAACTGTGTAGCATGAGACCAGTCCGTTGTATATGAAAGCTAGGAGACCTCTGCTCTAATACAACCTAAGGTGATGTTGTCATTATTGAAATTGGATCCACCTATATATATTGATTATATCCCTAGTTAACGTGAGCAAAAGCATGGCTATTAACTAACGAATACTTAGTGACGAGAGAATGATTAATACCAAATACACAAAACAGTTTTCCGAAAGATTCTGCCAAATTACGGCTTTCTTCACGAAAACACCTGATTCTAACCAGGTAAATTGCTTTCTCTTTCACGAGGCTCTGGAAACGTAGACGCACCGAAAATATTTGACTGATAAGAAAGCCCATTATAAATAGATTGAGTTCTGTGTTTCCTTTTTGCTTTCTGAATTCTCAAGAGCTGGCAGAATTATTGAGTGTCGAACAAAATATTTAGTTCCAGCTGTTTACATTGTGAGTTCCAAATCCTGCTGAGGTCGACTTTGTTTTTTTCATCCTTTTGGGTTCAATAAAATAAAGTAGCCCTGTTTAAATTATTAGAGATCTTTGGTTAAACAATCGCAAACGGGCTTCTCTTTATTGTTGTTAATTAGCTCCCAGGTCAAAAACCTTGATCGAATACCATCCATGGTCAAAGATATTCTAGCTGTGACCATACTGTCTTTTATGAAGGATATGGAGAACGACATTATCCAATGTATTCCTATTCCTTATTTAAGACTGTTTCGTACAGTTTCAGTAAGATTTAGCAGCTGTTTCTAATAAAGTGAAAGTACAATTTTCTATATTGAATGATGGTTGTCTCTTAGCATTTTAAGCTCTTGAAGGCGAAACTTAAGATCCAGCGGCGATTGAAATTCCAATTGTTATTTAAATAAAATATCAAAAGTTCAGTATAAAAAAATTAAATAATGAAAATAGAATAGTTTGGGGCAAAAAAGGAGATAGATAAGGGCGAAGTGGGAAGTATAGGTCAATAATTACCGATTCACGAACGAAAGAAAAATGAATGGGGAAATATGAATAAAAACGAAAGCGAGGGAGTTACAGCAGTCCGGTACTAAAAACCCGGCGTGTCTGTGTCGATAGTCGAAAATCAAATAATAATAACATATTTAGATCGTTAATGATGTATTAATATGATTAGTGTTGTATTAATATGGTTAATAATATAACTAGTGTTGCAGTAGAATAATAAAGATGTTATTTCAAGGATTGATAAAGCTGAAATATTTTCAGTGGCTTATATGATCATGTTTGTCTATTAGAGCCAACCGGCGTTAAAGAGGAAGGCTGGACTTACTAGAAATAGCAGCCAAATATCCCTCGGATTACGTATTACTGTTTTAAAAGGAAAGGAAAAAGAAAAAAACGATTTCAATGAAGTAGTCCGAAATATCTGTGAAAAGATGAGAGAATAGTCGGGTTGGAATGCTTTTGATCACAGCCTTGTTCCACCTGGGGTTAAACAACAACAAATATAAGCTAGAACAAGCTAGAAAATAGAATAGTAATGAATGGATTTTAATTTAATGGTAGTGATTCGGGTGAATAACGGTTAAATGGCTTCAAATGAAATTTGTTCATTTACCAATCGGTTGTATAGTATGGTCGGGAAACTAAAAGCTATTACACACGCACGCACACACATTTCAACTTATGTATGAAATTGATTTAGTTCCAAGACATGACAACTCCAAAAACGACATAACACGAAAAACATTTTTGAAAATTTTATTAGCTAATATTTGTTTGAATAAACGGTTCGTACTTATTTCCACATGTATTTTATTTGAGTTTCCACTTCAGTATTGGGTTTTTTAAAAGTAATTTTAAAACAAATTGTTTAATGCTTTTAAATGTTCGCTGAGACTTACGTGAAATCGAAATTGACACAGCTCGAAACAGTGTAAGTTCAGATATAATTGTGTGTGTGTGTGTGTGTGTGTGTGTGTGTGTGTGTGTGTGTGTCTAGCTATATGTAAATGTATGCTTACATACACTTCTGTTTACATACGCACATATCTATCTATCTATCTATCTATCTATCTATCTATCTATCTATCTATGTTATATACACAGACACACAACAGTCCATTATATTAGCACCACAAACTAAGGCCACTATATGCAACAGAAGTCTACATACAAAGACACAAACGTCATTAAATCTATTAAAACAGGAATACTTCAAATGTTAAGTTGTCGCCTAACATTACGTATGTTTAATACTATTTTTAAAACATTTAACATATTAAACAAGAATAAAGTTGATCAATCCTTTATTATAGTACCAAAATTTTCTACTATATTGTGGGTTCCTTAATATTATTGTTATATATATAAGCACAGTATGTGTGTGTGTGTGTGTGTGTGTGTGTGTGTGTGTGTGTGTGTGTGTGTGTGTGTGTGT
>NC_068998.1:46122827-46128041 GCF_001194135.2 Octopus bimaculoides
ATATAATAATAATAAAGGAGTTACGACGCAAAAACGTATAAATTCAAAAGAACATATTTATATATATATATATATATATATATATATATTTCCACACAGCCATGCCGGCGCCTATATATAGGTAGGTAGTTTTGGTAAATCTCAGCTGTTTCCTTTTCAAGCACATCTGCTTATTCCACTATTACAATCAATGTGTATCCATAGTTAGTGCCGTATGTAAATCAAAACACACAGTAAAATTGAGAATTATGGAAAAACAAAAGAGGAAAATTACCAGTTTTTTTTTTAATATTATTTATTCTCCATTACACGTATTTCATTTGCTAATAGGAATTACCAAGATTTGTATGTTATATAGACATGTAAAGAATTTCCTATCAGAAAATTGTCGGACAGAGAAAATCTTTTATGAAAATGGAATGAATATATAGCAAATGAAACTCGTGTAATGGAGAATAATTCCAAATAGTTTCCATTTTCCTGTTTTGTTATAAATACATACATTTGT
The DNA here is from genome assembly GCF_001194135.2 of Octopus bimaculoides. Classification (NCBI taxonomy): domain Eukaryota; kingdom Metazoa; phylum Mollusca; class Cephalopoda; order Octopoda; family Octopodidae; genus Octopus; species Octopus bimaculoides. The sequence goes on from NC_068998.1 coordinate 46,123,336, forward strand.
CTTTGGCTGTACAGTCTGACGCGACGTCCATGAGGCTAAGCCCTTTGTGGATGCGAAACTATTGGTCAATCTATGACCGTACATAGACTTAACTACATAATATATATATATATGTTTTATATATGTTTATCAGAATTCCGAAGCAACTTCTTTTTGGCCAATTATCAACAGGAAGGTCAGCTGGAAGGCCACTCTTGCGCTTCAAAGACAAACTAAAAGAAAAATTTGAAGCGATGCAACATTCTCTTTTCTTCTTGGGAAAACAAAGCATTGGAACTCAAAACCTGGCACCAGTCCTGTTTCTCCTCAGTTCAATGCTTTGTGCAAAGTCGACTCCAACACCGGGACCAACTTCGTGCAAGCATGAAGGCACGCTAGTATGACGCGGCTCCTCTCAATAGAAACTTTACTTGTCATTGCAGTTTTGTGACACGAAGCAAAGCAGGGCTTGCCGTTCCTCTCAAGAAAACACGTAGTAAATGATCCACAAGCACTCAAGCAAACTGAGTCCTCAACTTGTTCCATTTGTCAAAAGCTTTGCAAGACACCAGCAGGCCTCAAAAGACACATTCGCGCCCATAGAACATAATTACCCCTTTATTTTACTGAACCTTCATTTGTCGTTCACGACGAGAGAATCCGTCATATATATATACATGCATATATATATATATATATATACATATATATATTGGCAATGTTTCGATTATGGTCTCATCGTGGACCAAAAGTTTTGTGCATTGCAAATATCAAACTATGCACACACATAGAACACTAACAGAAAGCGTACATATATCGATTATATATAGTGATTCATTCCATTGATTGAATCAAAGTAAGCAGTGGTTTTATTTTCTCAATCATAATTACTCGACAATAATTAACTTTAATTATCAACATCTAAAAGTTTTAATTCGTTAATTAAATAAATGTGTGTAAATATATCTAAGAAATTATTCAACAAAAATTAATTTGGATTTTTTAAAAAAATGCAAAACACGCCCCACCCTTCAGTCAGTCACACACACACACACAAACACACACACACACACACACACACACACACACACACAATTCTTTAGCCTCAGACACACTATTCTTCAGTCACACACATCATTCTTTAGTCTCACGCACACCTTCCTTCAGTCATACACATCATTCTTCAAGTATACACCAATCATCAGTCACACAAACCGTCGTTCAGTCACATCATTCTTCAGTCACACACTCACTCCATTCTTTAGTCACTAAGTACAATAGCTTCCTCCTTTATATTGTAGCTTTTGCGAAAACATAAAAACGCCAATAATTCCCTTAAATTATTATTGGTTTGGTGAAGAGAAACCCCGTTTTATATAAGTTCACACATAAATCAGTGATGGAACGTCTACGTGGGTACGTTCACCTAGACTGGTGGTCTCAGCTAATCTTGCACTAAATTCACAACACCTTGACAACGTTTTTTTTTTAAAAAAAAAGGTAATAAATCGAAAAATGAAGGAATACGTTTTATAATGTGGACGGCGATCCACTGTCTAACTAAAAATGCGAAGGCTACGACTAGAACGTTTTTGATCACAGGTCTGCTGGATCAGGACTGAGCTGGAGATAAACGATAAATAAATAGGTAACTTTGAATCATTCGCTGACATATCTCCGAATAGATCTCAGTGAGTGTTTTTGTTTTAGTTGAAAGGCTGTGTGTGGATATAGTTTAAACCAGTCATGAGCTAACAGTAACCCCGAAGGACCTTCTGAATGGCACGACTGAACGAAAAATTACCTTGGACTCTTTAAGCAGTGCGGCTCGACTGATGATGAAGACGGTTGCCTATGCCAGATTTAAACGAAGTGACCTTCTGCTTGTTCTTCATTCAGTGAGAGCAAAGAGAAGAGAAGACATTGATTAATTGTTGCACATCTACGAAGAGTCGAGGGAGTTATTTCTCGCCCGAACCTTAGTTCCCTATACATCCCCTTCAACCATCAGACGAAAGACCACAAATATCAAGAGGAAGTAGGGTTTCAGCCTATTAAATCAACTCCCAGATACGTGAAAAGTAAAATCGATCCTGGCGTCATGTTTGAACTATGAATCTATGTTGTTAAATGTATCAATGCCTTAAGAATATCTAAACATTGCCTAAGACATTATCCTCGTTACAGTTAATTAATTAATGATAATTACTATCCTTTTCTGCTACGTTTCTCTTTTAAAATTCCTTTTAGGTTTCGTGGTCAAATCTTTAGATACATCTTTTGTGTGTGTGTGTTGCCTGTTAGCCGCAAGGAATATGAAGTAGAAAGGAATTGGTCATAATGGCAAACTCAAGCGAAAAACTGACCAGTATGATAAAAGCTTTTAAGTTTCGTTGTCAAATCTTTAGGCTCACCTTTCTTGTTATATATCTGTATTGGCCATTAGCCGCAATATATGTGTTTATTATAGAATACTCTAGTTTGTTTAAACCGTGTCCGTCAAGGCCAAGATAGAGCATCGGCACGGTACATCACTCGGTTACAGCTAGGATTTACCCCAAGAACTGACTTGTATTTTAATCTTATCGACCCCAGAAGGGTGAAAAGCAAAGTTTAACCTCAGTAGGATTTGAACATGAAGGATGGAACAGAAACTTGTAGGGTTTATCAGATTGATTAACAAAGAAATCAACTGAAAGAATAATGAATTCCTGGGTTTCTTTGAAACACCATTTCCTGATGCTGTTAAACAGTTAGTGCCTGATTCACGTAGAAGCCAAACTAACTATCCTCTAGCTTGGGGCTTCCTAATTCGAAGGGGTCGGAAAATAATTAAAAGGCATATGTTTTTCAATTCACGTGAGATTTTCTGGTGTAATGTTTCAATACTTTATAGCTCAAGTCCTCACCAGTTGTAAACCTGGCACTGTTGTTAAGAGCGGAGACAAACCGGTCTTCTTTAATTTCAGATTAGTTAATCTGGTCAAACAGATCCAAGATTTTTCCAATTTAGAGTATCTACATCTGTATTACCCAATATGTCATTTCGTTTTTGAGCTAAGTGGGTTTTTTTATTTGTTTGTTTGTTTGTTTGTTTCATATGGAGATGATTTAGTTGTTATTTAAAGCAAGTCAAGCAATAGCGTAGAGCCTCGCATTAGTTTAGCTCCAATATGTGAATGGTATTTTGGAAGGATGAAAAGCACTTATGTTTGACATTCTAACGGGTCTACTAAATAATAATAATAATAATAATAATAATAATAATAATATAATGATGATGATAATAATAATATCGGAATTGTACTTGTTAAGCAAATGACTCCGTCATCTTCCGAGGCTGTGCGTTGAATTGGAGCGACGAAGAATTATTTTAGACATTAAGAAAAAAAAAAAAAAAACTAAATGAAAAGAAAAACAGAAACTGTTAAATTTTCTTGTAATGTCTCATTTGAGATATCAAAAATTTCTTCGCACCACTGCGGTTTGATCCCTGACACAATTTCACTGCAACTACAGAGTCGTTGACCTGGTCGCAGAGGTGCGACGAAAAATCTCATTCCTCAAGAAATAACTCCTCCAAGTAGTAGTAGTAGTCCTTTCTGCTATAGACACAGAGCCTGAAATTTGGGGGAGAGGTCGAGTCGGTTACATCGATCGTAATACTTGCTAAATACTTTATTTTATCGATTCTGGGAGGATGAAAGGCACATCAACCTCGGTGGAATTTGATAGAATATAATAATAATAATAATAATAATAATAATAATGATATGGGCATACACGAGAAGCTACTTGGGATAGCAGTGGGGTGGCAGAGTTTTAATCAGTTATTTTTTCCCCCCTCTACCCCGTTAACCCATATTTGTTTTGTTGCCCTAACACGGCAAGCTGAAATGTAAAATAGAGCGAGATCGGTTTTTAATTCAGACATAGAGTGACGTGATGTGATTACGAAGAAATGTGATATTTTCACAACAATAATAATCATTAATAAATAAATAGTAAATTTATTAAATATATATTTCTTACAATTAACACAAAACCACACGCTTGGAAATGAGTAGAGTAAATTATATCGATCATGTACAAATGATTGCCAATTCGTAATGGTTCTATATCGGTCGGGTGGTTTCTTAGCTAAGATTGGAATGGAACTTGTGGCTCCATGAAAATAACCGAAGCCTTTAGATTGTTTTTAATATTTCCCAAAACGTCATCCTCAGTATATTGAAATGATAATAACTATTATATTTCTCTTCTAACTGTTATTTTTTTAATGAAGTTTATTTTGAAATTTGGTTTTAGGTTTCGTTGTCAAAACTTAAGGGCTGTTTATTTTCTTCTATTGTGCTATTAGTCGTTCGCCGCTCTGTGTGTGTGTGTGTGTGTGTGTGTGTGTGTGTGTACATACGGTACCTTAGTCTGTTCAAGCTACCCCAATCAAGACCAAGCTTGAGCAATGCCTTATAGATGTAAATTTCATTTCGTAGAAAACAATCCAAGATGTGTATACGATCATCGTAGTTTTATAGATTGAACTGATGTGTGTATGTTATGGTTGCATGCAATTGTGATGTAGTGGCGTTCAGGCCTTTATAGATTATATATATATATATATATATGTATATGTATATATATGTATATGTATATATATGTATATGTATATATATGTATATGTATATATATGTATATGTATATATATGTATATGTATATATATGTATAT
>NC_068998.1:46129778-46133642 GCF_001194135.2 Octopus bimaculoides
ATATATATATATATATATATATATATATATAAATATATTTTTCTTTCTTTCTCTCTCTCCCTATACATGTGTGTGTGTATCTTTACATATATGTCTGGGTTTTGTTTTTCTGTCTCTTTCTACACATATCCCATCCATGTATCTAGTCATCTACCCGTAGAAACGAGGAACTCGGAGTAATAATAGTCAGGGAATTTTTTAAGGTACACACACAAACACGTATTTCGTAGACGGTAGTCTATCTCTGTGTGTCTTTGTGTGTGTATGTGCGTGTACTAAACGAGAGAGTGAGACAGAGAGATGCATGTATCTGTCCATCGTCCCTCATTCATTATTCCTTCACACACCCATATTCATACACACACGCACACGCATTCAGAGAGAAACCTATATATATATATGTACGGACACATATACACAATCACATGCAATTCACACGTTCTACAGCCACCCTACAACACACACACACACATCGATCTATTTTGCCATCCGCCTCCAAATGAATTATGTTCCGTAACCAGGTATCGGTGTTAGTCGGCTATGATCGGGTGTTAGAGTCAAGACACACACACACGTACATAAACACACGTACACACGCATATATATATATATATATATATATATGTGTGTGTGTGTATATGTATCTATATGTATTCGTACATACATATCCACATACACTTGCACACTGACACACTCGTCCACACGAGTTTTTACTTGGTATCTTGATGTACTAGAAATAAGTCAAACTCCTTTCACGTCACATCCTACGTTTTTTTGTTTTTAAAGGAAACATTAAATAATATAATCCTAGATACACAATGTACAAAAACCAATGGAAGATGAAATGGATAGGTTGGAATGTCTTTTGGGTTTATGTCTGCTGGATCCAGGTTGACCTAGGGCTAAATAACAAGATCCATTCACTCAAACAAGCAACAACGATGCATACGCATATATACACAAATACAGTACATAGTCTATTCATTCATACACTCACACATCCTTTCAAATTTATTCAGTTAATCAAAGTTGTTCAAGCCCTGCCGCTAATACATACATACAGATGTACATACATACATACACACATATACATACACACATATACATACATACATGCATACATACATACATGCTTACATACATACATACATACATACATACATACATACGTACATACATACTGGGGCCACATATAGGGGCCCTGGGATACGTAACACACTGCCTAAATGCCTGTCTTGATAAATTAGGCTTCTCAAAGCCAGAAAGGGAGAAAGCTAATTCGAAGACTACAGATCCAATCCATCACTGGAACGGTAAAGATCTGTAAAACTTTTCAGAAGTTTATCATTTAAATATATATATATGAGCATGTCTAGATATGCAACTATATGCATGAGAATACATACATAAAACATACAAATCTGCACATACATACATACATACATACATACAAAAATACCCTGTTGTTGATGTTGAAATTTCAACGATGGAGCCTTGGATCTAGGTTAGAAACCAGTTCTTTCTCTATTGGCAAGAAATCTTGAAATAAAACTGAACAATGACATGCACACATACAAGCACCCATACTGGAGCCACATGAAAAGCATGCAGTACACTCTGTAAAGCGGTTGGCATTAGAAAAGGCATTCAGCCATGGAGACCTTTCCAAAACAGACAACTAGAGCATGGTGCAACCCCCGGGCTTGCCAGCTTCTGTCAAACTGTCCAGCCCATGCCAGCATGGAAAATACAGGGTGTCCACAAAGTCTGGGTACATGGGGATTAACACATACTTTAAGAAATTATATTATTTCTTATATTTAATTGTTTGTTATGATTTTATTTACTCCATGTACCCAGACCTTGTGGACACCCTGTAGTTGTTAAATGATGATGATGATGATGGTGGTGGAGATGATATATATGTATGTGTGTGTATATGTATGTATATGTGTGTGTATGTATGTATGTGTGTGTATACACAATGCTTACAGGGGTATTTTCCTTCAGCTCTAGTGTTGATATTCATAATCAATGTCCCTACATTACGTCTCTATATATACATACACACATATATATATATATATATATATATATATATATACATATATGTATATATATAAAACAAAACAGGAAATTAGAAAAATTTTGTTATTATTTATAATACACAGCTGGGATTTACTCTGCCTACCTACCTACCTACCTACATATATATATGACATGTCATTGGGGAGGTTACAGCATTGGGCAAGGAGAGGAGGGGGGTTCTCATTTTATCAAATTTCCTTCAGGTATACCGTTTAAACCAGTCACTTTGTCATTCTCACATGCTTTTCCTCCTTACTCATTTATGAGCAATTATGTGAGCAACTGAAGGTTTAATGTTCACACAACATGGCCTGCCTCTCGAAAGTGGCGGTGATGTCTCATAACCGTGGCTTCATTCCCAAGAGATATCGGCTGCCTAGAAATCCTTTGTCTGTTCTTCCTCCTGAACGTGAATGATTTTTACGTGAAAAACACACCCAGTGCACTTTGTAAAAATAGCTGGTGTTAGGAAGAACTGCAAACCACAGAAACCAGACACTGGAGCATGATGCCATCCTCTTGAGTCATCAGACCCCTGCCAAACTGTCCAACCCATACTAGCATGGAAGACGGGCATTACATGATGAGGGTGATTGATGATGGTGGTGGTGGTGGTGGTGATGATGGTGGTGGTGGTGGTGGTGATGATGGTGGTGGTGAATACAATGATGCTGGTGGTGGTGGTAATGATGCTGGTGGTGGTGAGGTTGATGATGGTGGTGGATGCAAAAATATCACAAAAAAACTACTACTCAGAGTTTCTCATTCCCGTTCATCAGGCAGTTGTGATCCAGATTCTGGATATATTTTTTTACAGTGTTTTTGCAGTTTTAATATTAAAGCATTTTACTCTACCTCTGGTACTCCAGTATCATATTTTCCCCACCTTGTTTCACATTTGTGTGCTTACTCTAGTGTATATATATATATATACTCACGGTGGTGCACCAGCATGACCGCAGCCACTTGGCTGAAACACATAAATAAATAAATAAAAAATATATATATATATATATATATATATATATATATATATGGGAGAATATACAAAAAATAACAACAGACGAGGACAGGTGGTGTAAATAACAAAAGTATATATTAGTATGACGCTCGGGAATACGGAAAGTCTTTGACGTTTCGAGCTACGCTCTTCAACAGAAAGAATACGGAGACAAGGAGAAAAACACGGAGAAAAAAAATTGAATAGTGTTCAATAGTGTTTATATATTGACAGATTGAGATTGAAAAGAAACCAAGGCAGTAAATAGATTTCATAACATGATTCTAATGTATTCTTTAGTTGTGTAAAACAAATCTATGCTTTTTCTATATTTTCTCTTTCCTTGTATATTCAACCATGTGGAATTAACAACCATACTTTCTATCTCATATATATATATATATATATATATATATATATATATATACATACATAGGCACAGGAGTGGCTGTGTGGTAAGTAGCTTGCTTACCAACCACATGGTTCCGGGTTCAGTCCCACTGTGTGGTACCTTGGGCAAGTGTCTTCTACTATAGCCTCGGGCCGACCAAAGCCTTGTGAGTGGATTTGGTAGAAGGAAACTGAAAGAAGCCCATCATATATATGTATATATATATATGTGTGTGTGTGTGTATGTTTGTGTCTGTGTTTGTCCCCCCAACATCCCTGACAACGTCCCTGTAACTTAGCGGTTAGGCAAAAGAGACCGATAGAATAAGTACTAGGCTTCCAAAGAATAAGTCCTGGGGTCGATATGCTCGACTAAAAGTGGTGCT
>NC_068998.1:46133652-46138320 GCF_001194135.2 Octopus bimaculoides
GGCTTCCAAAGAATAAGTCCTGGGGTCGATATGCTCGACTAAAAGTGGTGCTCCAGCATGGCCACAGTCAAATGACTGAAACAAGTAAAAGAGTAAAGAGATACACAATCAGTTTCTTTCTACCAAATCCACTGACAAAGCTTTAGTTGGCCCAAGGCTATAGTGGAAGACACTTGCCAAGGTGCCATGCAGTGGGACTGAACCTGGAACCATGTAGTTGGGAAGCGAGCTTCTTACCACCCAACCATGCCTTTATTGATTATTTTTTTTTAAGGTTGCTTTCTTGATTTCTGCAGTCATATGTTGAAGCTAAGTCCCCCGTCATTGTCCTTCGTAGATCTGTCATTGACAGCATAAGCAGGGTTAAGTAAGTCATCACAATAACATGTAATATTTCCATTGGTTGCTGACAGCTGCTCTTGTCTCTTTCTAGGTTTCATGACATCATTAGACCTGAGGGGTGTTCGACTCAGTGTACTGAAAAGCGTCGTGATGACTAATACATTGGGAGTGGAGTCTTACTGATGGGAAATGTGCACACGCACACACGCATGCGCGTGCATGCACATCCATACAAATGTGTGCATATGTGTGTGTGTGATTGTCATGTACCTTTATGCGTTGTAACTTAGCAATTCAAAAAGCAGAGTATCATCATTTAGCGTCTGATTTCCATGCTGGCATGGGTCAGACGGTTTGACTGGAACTGTACAAGGTTCCATTCTGATTTCGCTTGGTTTATACAGCTTGATGTTCTTCCTAATGCCAACCACCCCCAAGATTGTAGTAGGTGCCTCTTACATGTCACTGGCACAGGTGCCTCTTGTGTCAATGGCACGAGTGCCTTTTATATATCAATGGCACGGGTGCCCTTTATGTGTCACCAGCACTGGCCATGACAATAAAATAGATACCAGACAGATACAAGAACTGAGGCCTATAATGAATAACCAAACTCTTCAAGGCAATATCCCAGCATGGCTGCAGTCCAATGATTGGAGCCTGTAAAATGATTCAGTGATTCAAGATTGTACATATACATATGCACATCTCTTACTCTCTCTCTCTATATATATATTTGTATGTATGTGTGTGTGTGTGTGTGTGTGTGTGCATCCAGCCAATGCCAGGATGGAAAAATGGGCATAAAAAAATGATGATGATGATAATGGTGATGATGATGATGATGTGTCTGTATATATACAGTATAAGCTTTATTCAATACAAATCTACACAAAAGATATATTTTTTAATAAATACACAGCATTTTGCTTTCAGCCATGATTGCAGTGTTTCGTAATTATAAACCGTTAAGTACAAAGTGCAGACAAAGCAAAAGGTGGGGATGGTGGAAATGGAGGGAGCAACAAATAATAATAAAAAAAAACAAGCAAACAACAAAACAAAAAAAAACATATTTTCTTTCTCCCAATTAACTAAAGTAACAACTTATTGATCAGCTGCATTTATTGATTAATTATATATTTTTATGTTCCAGACAGGGAAAACGGTCCGCTTTTAATATATTTTTTCCGGTAGGGGGAGCTGGCTGATGCTGCCCCTGCAGCATCAGTGAATGGTGTTGCTAGAGGCACAGATCATCATCATCTGAATGTCCACTCTTCCATGCTTGCATGTGTTGGATGGAATTCGTTAAGACTGATTTTCTACAGCTAGATGCCCTTCCTGTCATCAACCCTTACCCATTTCCCTGTGACCAGACATATTTTCAAGGAAGATTGCTAATGAAAAACTCTTGTTGACAACTATCATGTGATGTCAAGACAAGGAAACACTAACACACACACATATATATGCGATAGGCTTCTTTAAGTTTCCGTCTACCAAATCCACTCAATAGGCTTTGGCCTGCAGTAGGAGACAGCTGCCCAAGGTTCCCACACAGTTGGATTGAACCTGAAACCATGCAACTGGGAAGCAAACTTCTTACCACACAGCTACACCTGTGCTGGTATTAGTTTTCATTTCAAAATCTGGAAGACTCAAGCACAAGGGGGTTCTGGAAAGTTCTTGGCTTTGGATAAAAGAAACTACAAGATTAGTTAATTATGATTTTATTGAACATACTCCCCTCTCAAACTCACATATTTATTGCAGTGGTCCTTCAGTTTTTCTAAACCCTTTAAAACAACTCGGAAGGTTGGGCCTCCAACCAGGCCTTTTGTGATACCCTTAAAGCCAGGAACTTTTCAGCACCCCCTCATAATTAGAAGCAAGCCATTATTTCCTTTCTGCAAAAAAGTTCATTCTTGTCCCCCATCTCTAATAATCTGCCATTCTAGTTTCACACTCTTGTAATACTCCCCCCCCCCACTTGCCAAGCCTTTGTTCATGATCTGTCTTATATTCACCCTCTTGTACTTTGAGGAGTACATTTTGACTCCTCATCACCTCTGTTGAACATTTTACAGGTAATTATGTCAAAGGTGAATCAGAAAACATTTAAAAGCAAAAGATTTTTTTATTTGTGGTAGTTAAGGACAAATGGTAGAAATTAGAGTCAATATTATAGAGAATTCCTTGACAAATTCCATGAAGAACAACGAAACAATATTTGGTATTATGTAAAAACAGAACATTTTATTTTTTGGAAAATATTCTTTAGACATTGAGGTGGTGGTGGTGTTGGCAGTGATGTGTGACCCCCTAAGTTAGCCTTCACTCAGCAGTCTTATGACAAGGTACATTGTGATAAAGTAATGAATGAAACAAACAATAAAAAAGATTAATAACTAAAACCACCCAAGCCCCACTCACACTCAGTTACATCACCCAATTCCTCAACACCTCCACTTACACTTAGTTACACCACCCAACTCTACAACATCTCTCACTCACACTTAGTTGTATCACCCAACTCTACAATACACCTCCGCTCATACTCAGACATACTACTCAATTCTTCAATGCCTCCACTCACATTCAGTTACGTCACCAAACTCCAGAACATTTCAACTCACACTCAGTTATACCACTCAACTCTATAGCAAACCTCCACTTACACTCAGTTACAACACCACTCCACTCAGACTCTGTTACAATTCACACAGAGCATATCTCCACTCAGACTCTGTTACAATTCACACAGAGCATACCTCCACTCAGACTTAATTACAATTCACACACAGCATACCTCCACTCAGATTCAGTTATAATTCACTCACACTGAATTACACCGCCAAACTCCAAAACACCTCCACTCACACTCTATTATACCTCCCAACTGCTCAACACCTCCACAACTCATGCTCAGTTACACCACCCAACTCTGCAACACCTTTACTCACACTCAACTCACCTAGCCACTCACCCAAGTATTTACTAACTTAGTTCTGCATCACAACAACCACCTCCACCACCACAAGCAATAATATAGGCATGTGTGTGTGTGTTTGAGTGAAAGTGTGTGTACGTAAGTATCACACATCATGTTGTTGTTGTTCTGTTTGTAGCAGAGCTTGTAGGGACCTCCAGAGTGCTATGATATTGTTGGCACCAAACCCTGTGGCTCCCATTCTTTGGATGATTTCAAAGAAGAATGTGTTCACCTCAAAGATTGGTTTCGTAAACTTCTGCAGCAGATACCTGCAAAACAAAGACAAACAAACAAATAAATAAACAAACAAATAGGTGTTGGCATGGCTATGTGGTAAAAAGTTTGCTTCCCAACCATATGCTTCTAGGTTCATTCCCACTGCCTGGCACCTTGGGCAAGTGTCACCTATTATAGCTTCAGGCCAACCAAAGCCTTGTGAATGGATTTGATAAGCAGAAACTGAAAGAAGCCGGTGAGCTGGCAGAAACGTTAGCACGCCGGGCGAAATGCTTAGCGGTATTTCGTCTGCCGCTACGTTATGAATTCAAATCCCGCTGAGGTCGACTTTGCCTTTCATCCTTTTGGAGGTCAATTAAATAAGTACCAGTTACGCACTGGGGTCGATATAATCAACTTAATCTGTTTGTCTGTCCTTGTTTGTCCCCTCTGTGTGTAGCCCCTTGTGGGCAGTAAAAACAAATAAGAAACTGAAAGAAGCCCCTTGTATATATGCGTGTGCTTGTGTCTGTGTTTGTCCTCCACCCACTGCAAATGGTGCTGGTATGTTTATGTCCCCATAACTTAGTGATTTGGCAAAAGGGACCGATAGAATGAGTACTGGGGTTGATTCATTTGACTAAAATTCTACATGGTGTTGCCCCAGTATGGCCACAATCTATTGACTAAAACAAGTGCCTAGAGCAGAAAATAATAATAAAAGTCGACCATGGCGGAATTTGAACTCAGAGGGTAAAGCATTTGGTGTGCTGAGAAGAAGAAAGAAGAATGCTTTGCAATTTTTGCCAGCAGTTTTTTCTATTGGCCCCAAGAGGATTATATGTAAAGATGTTTTTTAGCGGGATTTGAACTCAGAATGTTAGGAGCTAGAACAAATGTTAAGCATTTTGTCTGATGTGCTAACAATTCTGCCAGCTTGGTTTTTTTCCCACTTAGGCACAAAACAAGAAAATTTTTTTAAAAGACAGACTTAAAGCTGGTGATATTGGCCCCTGTATTTGACTGGTGTCTATTTTATCAGCTTCAAAATTCAAGTTGCTACATGGTCACTAAACTTGCTAGAAATAGCAGCTAAATCATACTCACAACCTTAC
>NC_068998.1:46138684-46140314 GCF_001194135.2 Octopus bimaculoides
CCCCAAAATTTCGGGCCTTGTGCTCAGAGTAGAAAAGAATAATCATGATTCTTTCTCATTTTGGCACAAGGCCAGAATTTTTGAAGGAAGGAGCAAGGATGAAAGGACAAGGTTGATCTTGGCAGGATTTGAACTCAGAATGTAGCGGCAGAGGAAATACTACTAAGCATTTCGCCCGGCATGCTAACGATTCTGCCAGCTCGCGCCATCACAGCATGACCTTTTTGGGTCAATAAAATAAAATACCACTCAAGTACTGGGGTCACTGTAAGCAACTTACCCCTCCCCTCAAAATAGCAGACCTTGTGCCAAAACCAGAACCATTATTTCTTGAAGTGTCAGTGATTGCATATGAGGCTGCCTTATTGGTTGTTGTGCTGTTGTTTAACCCTAGCACAGCCTTGATAGAGTAACCAGACCTACGATCAAAGACATCCCATGCATGACCTTCCCACATAACTCAACTGCCATACTTACTTTGCCTTGTTATCGCCATGGTTTTTATCGTTACCATACTCGACATCAACCAAGATACCAAGGTCTTCCAGTCTTGAAACTGATTCCTTCATGTTTAAATCTTTCAACATTCCATTTATCTGGAATGTAAAATATTATTTGTTGGTACCAGTAGTACTGGGTATTGGTGGTGGGTGTAAGGGCAGAAATGGTGAGGGTTGTAGTATATATATATATATGACTAGTAGTAGTGTCAGTGGTAGTAGCCATTTTGGTGGGGAGGCAGTGGTGGTGGTGATAATGAAGTTAGGTAGTGGTGATGATATTGATGGTGAAGGTAATGGTAGTGGTGACTGTGATTGCAATCATGATGGTGACTGTGATTGCAATCATGATGGTGATTATGATGATGAGGACAATGGTGATGGTGGTTGTGATTGTTAATGTGATGATGATGATGATGGTGGTGGTAAATAAATTATAACCCACCTCTTTGTAATAAGTATGTGGAGGGTCCACAAACTGTAGACCCTGTAGTTTCAGAAGGTTGACAGTGTCGACTATGTCCCCTGTATGAAGGGCAACATGCTGGATCCCTGGGCCTTTGTGATCCTTCAGAAATGTGTCCACTTGGTTTGGTTCTGAAATGGTAAAGAATGATAAGAAGTTTATCTACTGGAAATAGGGGGAAAAAAAAGGCTATGTGTATATATGTGTGTACACACACACACACACACACACACACACACACACACACACACACACACACACACACACACATTAATATAAGCTGCTAGGTGCAATGTAATACCAGAAAGGAAAATTTGAATCATCACCAAATGCAACTAAGGGTGCCAAAGCACCTACATTGCTAGAAATAAGAGTTAAAGTACTCTTAATGCTGTAAGTAGAGTGCAATAAAGAAATAAATATATACATGGTCAAATTGAACATTAAAAATAATAAATGACAAAACAATAGTAAGACATACATATGGAGGATATTCAGGAAAGGTGGGAAAAAAGAGTGGATTTTTTACTTTTCAAGCATAGCTCTTCATCAAAAGGAGAAAGGAAAGGTCCGAAGAAGGAAAAAGTCCACGAAAAGCACATGTGTGGTTACAAATATATATATATATATATATGTATGTATGTATGTATGTATATATATGTAT
>NC_068998.1:46140414-46141705 GCF_001194135.2 Octopus bimaculoides
ATATATATATATATATATATAGATATATAGATAGATAGAACCAGGCAAGGAACGAGAAATGAAGTAGGCGGGGTGGGGGACCTTTGCTGGTCACATTTCCAGATTGATAACATTTGATGATGAACTGCTAGAAATAGCAGCTAAATCTCAAATCCATCCCATCATCTTAGGTAAGCACATGCTGGATAATATAGTCCAGGGCTCCTTGCACATAAGGAAAAGATGGGATGATCAAAGTTGAATTGTCACAGATCATCGGTCTGCTTGATCAGGGCTGACCCAGGGTTAAAAACAACAACAACAAAAAAAATAACAAGATATCATTTTTACCTGAGTCTTTCAAACTTTCAGCAATGACAAATAACAATTTATTACATCCATCATCGCTGTCATCATTGCCACCCACATCACCATTGCTGTGATGGTGAAGTGTTGTGTTGGAGGAGACCCCTGTCTCTGCACACTTCCAGTACTCGAAGGCCTTCAAACGAAGGGCCATGTTTGGAAGGTTGATCACAAAGCCTTCTCCATCATCTTCTGCACTACAATGACAAATAACACAACCTCTTACATGAAGGGCACAGAAAGAGGGGCTGAGACATTTATAGGAGGAAAGGGGAGGTGATGGAGGCTGAGGGACTCAAAACCACATACACACACACATTTATGACTGGTACTTTTCCACCATAGGAATATGAAAAGCAAAGTGAACTTCAGCAAGATTTGAACTCAGAGCATAAAAAGTTGTAACTAAATACGCCAAACCACTTCATCCTTGCAATCTACCAATTCTGATAACCAACATCATTCATAATAATAATAATAATAATAATAATAATAACAACAAGAGCATTCAGAGAGTGCAAACCTCTGCCAAGGCAACATCAATGTTCTCTCAATGATTAGCTAGAGATAATTTTTTAAATGAGAATATCTGAAATAAACTCGACTTCTCTCACAAACGAGAATACTAAAAATGAACCCAATTGGTCTCAAAAATTAAGTTAAAAAATCAGAAAAATAATCCAGCATCCTTGTCTGGTACTGAATTGATCCCAAAATCTAATCAGTTCGTGTCAGTAACGAGGCCAAACATCCATTACCCAAAGTACTCCCAGAGTGCATAAATCAGATCTTTATTAATGAATCTTTAAAATTTGTACTTCAGAACAATTATTTCCTATTTGATGACACATACTATCGTCAGAATAGTATATATATATATATATATATATGTGTAAAAACATTGTGAAAGCAAATATGATGCAAAGGATTTAAATGCAAAGAACAT
>NC_068998.1:46142242-46143996 GCF_001194135.2 Octopus bimaculoides
TTTGTCCTCTATCATTGCTTGACAACCGATGCTGGTGTGTTTATGTCCCCGTAACTTAGCGGTTCGGCAAAAAGAGACCGATAGAATAAGTACTAGGCTTACAAAGAATAAGTCCTGGGGTCGATTTGCTCGACCAAAAGCGGTGCTCCAGCATGGCCACAATCAAAGAGTAAAAGATAAATATGACGTGTATCAGTGTACAAGCCCACTATAATCGAATATGTTCTAACGATTCTGCCTTTTTTATTGAGAAATAATTAAGGCGGCGATCTTACAGAATCGTTAACACATCGGGCAAAATGCTTAGCGGCATTTCGTCCGTCTGCACATTCGGAGTTCAAATTTCGCCGAGGTCGACTTTGCCTTACATTTTTCGGAAATCGATAAAATAAGTACCAGTTGAACAATGGGGTCGATGTAATCGACTCATCCCCTCCACCAAAACTGCTGCCCTTGGTAGCAAAATTTGAAACCATTATTGAGAAAGAATTAACGACAGACGATGGCATACAACGTGGTCTTTCATTCGCTCGTCCAGTTTTGTTCTTGGAGAGTAACTTGACCAACAGAGTTATCCCCCCTTAAGGTATGACAGGGTCAACAAAGAATGGTGCCATTCTTCAGCTGAACACATGGAACAGTAAATATGGTTAAATCCGTCAATGTCATTTGCCAGGTATGTTAATTCTTTTAATTTCTTCCCCAACTCAAAACCTTTAAGTTTCCTACCCACTAACATATTCTGTGGATGATAATGTATGGTTAAATGTTTACTTTTTTCTTTTCTTGTTTGTTTCATTTTCAGAGTTTGTTTTTCTACGATGACTAACGTTTACTACTTTTCTCTGAGATTCTACCTTCCTTCCAATTATTGTTTAGCCCCTAAGTCAATTATTTCACATTATCGAGGGCTGTAGTGAGATGGTAGGGTGTGATTTGAGGAAAATTTGGTTAGTATTTCTATCAAACATCAGTGGTGACATTTGTAAGTTACGTAAAAATAAGCAGATCCTTAAGATTATCCACTATCTTTCTAACAATAAACTTCAGGCACTTTTGTGAATTCAAAACTTCATTTATAGACGTGTAGTACCCATGACTTTTAGAAACCGTTTATCACAACCAGAATTGCTGATGTATGGATGGAATAAACTTCTTAGGGCAGTTGTTAGTTGTGAGGACACCTAAACTTTCGAAAGTTTCTGAAATTCACCAGCACTGCTCCTGACAAGCCTATGCACCTTTCTTCTTTACGACTCTCTTAATATCCACTTGTTTTTTCTTGTGTTTTATTTTGTGGACTTCTCGCTTTCATTGCTGTCTTTCTTACGGCTAGTTTCTGTTATTTCTTTTAACCGTTTTCCATAAGTTGTGTGCACCCGAGCACTGTATCTATTAAGTTCATTTATTAAGCATACCTAAACATTTGCACGCCTCCTGTGTTTGTCCCCCTCCCCAAACATCGCTTGACAACCGATGCTGGTGTGTTTATGTCCCCGTAAATAGCGGTTCGGCCCAAGAGACCGATAGAATAAGTACTAGGCTTACAAAGAATAAGTCCTGGGATCGATTTGCTCGACTAAAGGCGGTGCTCCAGCATGGCCACAGTCAAAGAGTAAAAGATAAATGTGACGTAAGTCAGTGTACAAGCCCACCAATTTAAAAAAAAATTTTTTTTTATTCATTTAAATCCGATATAATCGTAATCTACACGCCCTGAAAAGTATTTGTAGAAAAATTTCATTCAAAATTAG
>NC_068998.1:46144006-46148407 GCF_001194135.2 Octopus bimaculoides
TACGTGTTCTTTACCTCGGCCCAAAATTACCGCTTTTTCTGAAGGTTATGAGTAAAAATAGCCGTCTCGTGTGAATTATCCGAAACCCTTCATCCCACTATTCCGATACAATAAGAATCTACACCATTTGAAGCGTATTTATAGAAAACTTCATTTAAAAATATCCATTTGTCTGCAACAAATTCGGCTTGTGTGTTATGTCTATGTTCTGCGTTCAAATCCCGCTGACTGTGTTAAAAAAAAAATGATTTTAAAAGCAAAATAAGTTAAGGTGGTTGATCCTCCATCTTCAAAATGTTTAGCAGCGGGTCTTTGGAGCTACATGACTTCAAATGGTAATTATTTTATCGACTCCGAAAGGACAAAAGACATCGTCGACCTCAGCGGCATTTGAACTCTGAACATAAAAAGCCATAAGAAATGTCACTAACACTAGCGTAGCGGAGGGGGGGGGGGCGTTTTTCATCCTGTTGTAGGCTATAAGCCAGAATAGATTATATTGAAATAATACGGTATGCGATAATTTCCGATATTATAAATAAAATCACTGGAAATGCACGACTTTTGGGTCTGCTGTAAGCAATGTGTTTCTTGTGGGGTCCGGGAGCGGTAAACAGAAGGGCCGCCCCGGGCGGCACACACTCTAGCTACGCTAGTGGCCACAAAGCATTTCGTTAGCCAGAGTTTGTTTACGTAACGTTAAGTTAGCGGTGTTCAATGAACCCGGCTGATAGCCAGGTTCTGCCTTAAAGTAGCGGTTAGACGTAATTTAACGAGTCAGCAATGGTCAGACATTGAACGAGTGCATACAGAATGGTTTTTGTCGCCCTATAAACTCGCGTGGCTGACGGCACTTCTATGCCTATAGAGTCTATCTCAGAATTTATACCCCTCTCCGAGCCAGAGATTTCCGGAACATAACCGGTTTCCTGGTTTATAAGCCCTGAGGCGCAGACCAACCACTTGATTCTCACTGACTCCCAGAGTTTCTCCGAGAAACCTGGTCGCGCTTCCTTGCCACTAGACCCTCATGGAAATCTAACATGGAAGGTCCGCCGTTTCACTTGCCAAATTGGTGGAGGACTGTGAACGCCTGGCTATTTGCTTGATCAAGGGCGGCAGCACCATTCAAAGAGACGAGCTACAGAAAGAAGTACCTGACAAACGGTAACGACACTTGCTCACCAAGGGTCTTCGTAGATGCCGTGACCTCAGCGTGTAACCTGTATTACCAGCCACAACACGCTGAGACGATAGTCCATTTTGTTTTCGCCTCAAGGTAACGGATGGGTCGAGCATTACACAGAATAAGAAAACAAGAGAATGAATTCTAGCTCGAGCGAAGATGATTTTAAATCTATTCTTGCTCCGGGTAAAGGCTAGTGCCAGATTTAGATATAATCCAAATCCAGACGATCTACACCGTTTAAGATCTCATACGCCATAAAGAGACTCGACTAAAAGACCAGTATGTTTTAAATTTGGGTGAGACCGTCTAGTGTAACTGTTTTTATAACAAGGAGCTGCCAAGCTTTTATATACTTTAACCCTTTAACATTCAAATAACTTTGTCAAATGTAATGCTTGTTTGTACACATTGTTTTGAATCAGGACATTGTAGGGTAGGTGTGAAGGCCAGATCTAGCTGGTTTGAACATAAAACAAGTAGAATATTTAAGCCAGATGTGGCCAGTTAAAAGGGTTAAGGCCTTAACAAATTTAAACCCGGTGTAAAGATTCCAAGTTGCCCCCTATTTCAAGCGGTCACGGGTCAAACGTTTTAGTTTGACCATTTTTAGTACATCCCACGACATTCACATTATTAAATGTAAGCGAAGTCACGACCTTTTTCGCCCAACATAATCGTGATATACATCAAGAAGGTATCTCTAGAAAATTTCATTACAAAATATGTATTCTAAAGATGTTATGGGTAAACAAAATAGTGGTGATGGGGAACACATTTCTGTAGTGATTTGAGAGATTTAGCTGGTATTTCTAGCAGTAAAAATATTGAAAGGCGAACTTTCGTTATATAATAGAGAAAATGAAACAAGTTGACAGAGATCGTCATTTACCGGTAACTCGACAGTGAAACGAAAGAGGAAGAATACGAAATACTCCTCAATTAAAGAATGATTACAGAAAACTGTCTAATGAAGGCCACCCTTTCTGTATGGCAACCCACATCTGAAGGTTATGTCATGTGTGGGTCATATATCCACCCCTTCAGATATTTCATCGAGCTAGTAAAGGTGAGATTCGTTACAGTCGCTCGCTCGTTCAACCCGTTAGAAATGGCAGCCAAAGTTGCCTCAAACGACTCTGTACTGTTTTAGAAATAGGATATTATAGTCTTCGACAGCTTATATAAACTTAGATAGGATGGTCGTGGATTAAACGCCTTTCATCACGTGTCTGTTAAAACAACTACTACTACTACTAGCATGTAGGGTTAATTTAGAGCTAAGGGGGATTTCGCTGCTAGAAATCACAACCAAATCACCCTTAAATTACACTACACTAACTTTCACACGTCGCCCCTACAACCTCCACCACCGTCACCTCCTTCATCATCGTCACAACCACATCACCCCAGTTACTATCATTATCACCATCGTCACAACCATATCACCAGCATCACTGTCTCCACCACCATATCATCATCATCACAACCACCAATTATATAAGCCTTTTACTTACCTATTCACATAAAATCGTTTCATGCCGAACGCATTCTCGTACCATCCGATGATGTTCTGTGAAGTGTCCACCTCAACGGCGAACGTGACGTGGTCAACGTGTGTCATGCGATTCCTCGGTGCCGGCGGTCGAATCTCGTCGTATCCTTCGTCCGTTTTCACATCCTGTCTTCGGATCGACGTGAAACCGGGTAAGAAAAACCCGCTGTAGTGCTGTCGTTCGACCAACGTGTGCACGACATTGCCGAGGCACGATCTCACCACGGCTACTTTCACTTCTCCGTCGGCGTCGGACAAAACCGTCACCGGTTTCTCCATCTTGGCACCACATCTCTCCAGCCTTTCCACCTGGCGCTGGATGTCCTTCACGGCCAGACACACGTTGAACACGCTGTTTCTAACCGGCCTCCCGCCTTCGTCCACGTCCCGGTCCCATAGGACTAAATAAGGGTCATTTGCTATCTCCTCGTCTCGTTGCTGGTCCAAGCGAGCGTAGTTTTGTTGTTCTTGTTTCGGTGGTGAACTGCGTATTTCGGTGACCAGCAATTGTACCCGATCGTTGGCTCTCACTAGCCATTGTTGACTGTGAACTGTCTCCCTGTAACCAGCTCGATACAGCCCCAACTTCTTACAGAGTTCCAACACGAATTCCTCGCCGTTCTCTCGTACTCCTATTTCTATGTGGTGAATAGAGTGTTGTAGCATTATTGACTCACTCACTGACTACCTTAGGCTCTCTCTCATTCTCTTTGTCTGTCTCTCTCTCCCTATCAACCCCTCTCTCTCCTTTCTTATCCTCTTCTCTCTCTCTGACTCAAACGCACTCTCATTTATACGCGCGCATACACACTCACAGACACTCTCACTCACACATGTTCGCGCACACACACACTCTCACCTTCTCTTTTCTCTATATCGTCCTGTTGGTCTAACTGGTTACCGAGTGTACTAGCTGACTACATCAAGCCTACCTATTGTCGGCTGGGTTCTTCATTCCTCTCCCTATTCTGTAACTAATAACTACCTACAATAGACACAGTAGCAGGGGGGACTGAATTCATTAGCTTTAATGAATAAAAATAGCCACCAAATCCCCTTTTCTTTTCTTTCTTTCTTTGCTTTTACAATTTCACTGCAAATAGTCAAAAACATTTAAGTTTTGCCTCAAGTACACAGAGACTTCCACAGTTCATTATACACGGCTTGTACTCAACTCTAATTTCAGTTTTATTGATTAGGTTGTTAAAGATGATTAACAATATTATATCTTATCTGTTTATGTATACTGTCAGTAGTTGATATATCCGAAAAAGAAGCACATTAGAGCAGTAATATATTTCTGGAAGGTTGATTGTTATGGGCGGTCAGAGAGTGATCATAGGTTTCGCATCTATAAAACGCTTGAATCTTTTTTAAAACGGGGGCCACATTTTTCATTAATGTTTTACGTAGTGTTTTTGGTACCGAAAGACTTTCAAACTTCGTATACTTATCTATTTTGTGTTATAGAACAGAAAAATATTTTTGTATTCGAATTTATTTCATGTTAAAAATTGTCTTATTTCGATAATTTCAACCAATCACTGACAAGTATTCAGTTGTTTATATTTACTCCTTTGGCTGATTAAGCCATAGTTTCGTTTTATTTGCTTTTTTCATTTTAAATTTGCTATTTTCATTTTCTTTTTTTTTCTTCGTT
>NC_068998.1:46148465-46149418 GCF_001194135.2 Octopus bimaculoides
TAAATTTGCTGTTTTACCCTAACCCTAACCCTAACCCTATCACCGATAGAATTGTTTCAGAATCGTTTGTTTATGTAGTCGGCACTTAATGTATATCGGCTGAATTGACGTCAGTGATTGGTTGAAATTACAGAAATACGACAACTTTAACATGGAATAACTTAGGGATTTCTTTTTTTCTTTTAAGAAGACTAAGAGAATAAGATGTTTTATATGACACATTCTACCAGTGTTCCAAGTTTCAAAGTGTTTCGTTAATGAAAAATGTGGTTTCGTTAATGAAAAATGTGGCCCCCGTTTTAAAAAAGATCCAAACGCTTAGCTGTATAGGATGACTCGTTAGGCTCAAATGACCGGAATATATGTTTGTGTGTGTCTTTGTGTCTGTGTTTCTCTCCCACCACCGCTTAACAACCAGTGCTGGTATGTTTACGTCTCCGTAATCTAGCGTTTCGGCAAAGCGGGGAGGGCTTACAAGAAAGTAAAAATTTAAAAAAGTCCTGGGATCGATTCGTTCGACTAAAATTCTTCAAAGCGGTGCCCCAGCATGGCCGCAGTCTGATGAGTGAAACGAGCAAAAGATAAAAACATAGTATTTTCGTAAAAATCAATATTGTCACAAACGGCCTATCCTACTATAAAGGTAAAAAAACGAAAGACAGCTCCCCCCTCCTTTGTCTATGAAAGTGGTGGTGGGTTGCGTCGGTAAAAACAATACAGGAGCGATCAAAGAGAGAGAAAGAGAGGTGGGAGGAGTGTATGAGTTCGATTGGTATATTTATTTAATTAGATAATATCACATGTATTTCTAACATGATATCATTAATCCGAAATAACCTTCAGGGGTCATGCAACAGAACTTATTCCCTTCAGGGTCCTAGCCCACGTGATTATTTGACCCGGATGACATTCACGATGCTTAAGGAGTACAATAGAGAGAGAGACGGGGGGGG
>NC_068998.1:46149452-46152558 GCF_001194135.2 Octopus bimaculoides
GGGGGGGGGGGGTGACGAGGAGCTGGGAAGAAGTTTAAGTTAGTACAGGGACATGTCGTGGTACGAAGCATTGAACACGGATGTGAAGGAGTGTACCCTTTTACTTGTGTGACTCTGTGGTTGCGTGTGTGCATGTGTGAGTGGTACATGAAAAAAGCGGTCGATTGGTATTCATTCGTATGTATACATGCAACCATACACATAGGTGTACACACACACACACACACGTACATATATGCATGTCTGTATATGTATATATGTGTACATATAGTATGCATATATATACTCTTTTTTACTTGTTTCACTCATTTGACTGCGGCCATGCTGGGGCACCGCTTTAGTCGAGCAAATCGACCCCAGGACTTATTCTTTGTAAGCCTAGTACTTATTCTATCGGTCTCTTTTTGCCGAACCGCTAAGTTACAGGGACGTAAACACACCAGCATCGGTTGTCAAGCGATAGAGGGGGGGACAAACAGAGACACACAAACACATATACATATATACGACGGGCTTCTTTCAGTTTCCGTCTACCAAATCCACTCACAAGGCTTTGGTCAGCCCGAGGGTATAGTAGAAGACACTTGCTCAGGATGCCACGCAGTGGGACTGAACCCGGAACCATGTGGTTGGTAAGCAAGCTACTTACCACACAGCCACTCCTACGCCTATATATATATATATATATATATATATAATATATATATTTATATTGTCTTTTAATCTTTTATTTGTCATTTGACTGTGGCCATGCTGGAGCACCGCCTTTAGTCGAACAATCAATCCCTGAACTTATTCTTTGTAAACCTAGTACTTATTCTATCGGTCTCTTAGGCCGAACTGTTAAGTTACGGGGACACAAACACACCAGCATGGTGAGGGGACACGCACACACATATACATTTCAGTTTCTGTCTACCAAATCCACTTACAAGGCTTTAGTCAGTCCGAGGCTATAGCAGAAGACACTTGCCTAAGGTGCCACGCAGTGGGACTAAGTACTAGGCTTACAAAGAATAAGTTCTGGGGGCGGTCTGTTCAACTAAAGGCGGTGCTCCAGCATGGCCACAGTCAAATGACTGAAACAAATAAAAGAATATGTATATGTAATGTACTGATCCATATATATATATATATATATGTGTGTGTGTGTGTATGTCTATCTATCTATCTATCTATCTCTCTATATATTTATGTCTGTCTGTCCTCCATGCTGGTTGGGCTGGGCGATTTGAACTGCACCAGGCTCTACTCTCTGCTTTGGTGTGATTTATGTATGTATGGTTTGAATGAACCATATCCTTGACAAAAGTTCAAAGTCACAGCTACAGAATTATAAATATTAATTATAAATCAAAAATTTATCAGGTATGTCATATAATATACCTTCAGTACCTTCATGTTGTTCAGATAGATACCACTGCCATACTCAGTTGTTTCTTATAACGATTTGATTGTTAATTATGAAAATTACCGTAAGCCATGAATGTGCTCTGCATCAGAGTAAAGGTCAGATTATAGCTGTGCTGAAGACAGCTATAGAAGCAGAAACACAGCTATCCTCTTGTCTTTAGATACTCAGACTCTTTTTTCTTTTTATTAGTAGTATGTCAGTTCTAGAGAATCCTCGATTCTTGAGATTATATTCCATTGTCATCTGGAGTTGGTGCCAGTTGTTTTACCTTTTCTGGAAGCAAAAGTGATTTTGATAAATCAAGAATCGATCTTATAGAGTTTTCAATATACCTTCATTCATATGTTCTGTAAGTTCATGCTACTGGCTATTTCGAGTTATTTCACTTAGTTCATTTGTGTGTGTGTGTAGATAGATATACATGCATATATGTTAGGCATCTGCATATGTTTCCATGCACAAATTTGACACAAATTTTTAGAGAAAGTATTCATAATGTATAAGTGCTTTCGCTGTTTACAGCTTTTCAAACTCATGTGTTATGGGATAATCTGTAAAATGAAGTTGTTCTTGACTATTGATAGTGTTGACTATTAAGTTATCTGTGTACAGGAATGTCTTCAGTCTAAAGTCCCCCTTCCCCCATTATGACCTGGAGTACTAAAAGAAACAGCTGGGAACTGAGAACTGAATTTTGATAGACATCTAACTATTGAATTCATTGCCAATTTTCACCTTGCTGGTGGTGGCATCTCTGCACATGTCTTGCATGACTCTCATTGTCAGCTATCTTTACATAGTTTTCATAATGACCACCAGACTACAGAGTGTGAAACTGTGTCAAAGAATGCTAAGTATAGAAGCTTTGTCCTTTGCTTTTTGGGTTTTCACTAGAAAAGAAAATATCTGTTGTTGCCATTCATCACAAATCCCACCTGCATCATATTTAAGTTAATTCCCTTCTTAACCACTTGTGTTGTAACGATTTCTCTTGTTTTCATAACATGGTGGATCCGTTTGGTCTTTCTTGAGAATCTTTGCCTTCACAGCAGACAATTGATACTGCTACACCTGTCAATGGGTATGGACATCTCCTTTTTCCACCTATGTCACTTGGTGAATGAAAAACCCACCTAACTTTGCATGGTATTCTAAGCTGATTACTTTGCCTTTATATCATTCATTGTACTTTCTACTATATCACTGTCAACTCTGAAAGCAGGTCCTAAGCTGTCAGCTTTAATATCTGGATCCAAGCTATCAACTTTAATAGCTGTCCACTTGAATAGCTAGATCTTAACTGTCCACTTGAATCGATAGACCTCAGCTGTCAACTTGAATAGCTAGTCCTAAGCTATCAGAATAGCTAGACCACATCTGTCCACTTAAATAACTAGACCTTAGTTGTCCACTTGAATAGCTAGTCCTTTGCTATCCACTTAGATAGATCTTAGCTGTCCACTTGAATTGATAGACCTTAGCTGTCCACTTGAATAGCTAGTCCTTAGCTGTCCACTTGAACAGATAGACCTTAGCTGTCCACTTGAACAGATAGACCTTAGCTGTCCACTTGAATAGATAGACCTTAGCTGCCCACTTGAATAGCTAATCCTTAGCTGTCCACTTTAATAGTGAAACCTTAGCTGTCCACTTTAATAGCGAGACCTTAGCTGTCCACTTGAATAGCGAGTC
>NC_068998.1:46152568-46154139 GCF_001194135.2 Octopus bimaculoides
ACCTTAGCTGCCCACTTGAATAGCTAATCCTTAGCTGTCCACTTTAATAGTGAAACCTTAGCTGTCCACTTTAATAGCGAGACCTTAGCTGTCCACTTGAATAGCGAGTCCTCAGCTGTCCACTTGAATAGATAGACCTTAGTTGTCCACTTGAATAGCTAGTCCTTAGCTGTCCAATTGAATAGCTAGTCCTCAGCTGTCCACTTGAATAGATAGACCTTAGCTGTCCACTTGAATAGCTAGACGTTAGCTGTCCACTTGAATCGTTAGACCTAAGCTGTCCACTTAAATAGCTAGACCTTAGCTGTCCACTTGAATCGTTAGACCTAAGCTGTCCACTTGAATAGCTAGACGTTAGCTGTCCACTTGAACAGATAGACCTTAGCTATCCTCTTGAATTGTAGTCTTCCTGTTATAAGCTGGTGTGATTTGGCTGCTATTTCCAATGCGCCAAAAGACATGTAATTAGTGCCACTGTGTAATTCGCTAGTTAGCGTTGCTGAGGATGTTAATGCACTGCCTATCACAAATGTTGGCTACATTTTAATCAGTAACTTTTAACTCCACCTCAATCTCAGCCATTTGAGAAGAGGGAGATGAATTGTTAAGTAATAATGGAGCTAGTCATTTAGCGGGAATGCTTTTGTCCAGGTTACCTGAAAGGACCCCCCCACCCCCCGTGGGGTTTAAGTTTACAGGCTAAATACATTACAACTTTACAAGCACAATAGCCAGTTAGAGTTACCTCCCTTGTTTCCAGCCGTGATTTACAATATAATAACGTCGTTAAGTTATTTCCCTCTACGCAGTCGCATAATTTGCTAGAAATAGCAGCCGCATCTCGCATCAATTACTCATTATTGAAGTGGAATGCGATATTTGTAACGTTTTTTGTCATAAAAGCCTGTTGGATCACTACTGACGTCGAGTCTTCTACTATAGCCTCGGGCCGACCAAAGCCTTCTGAGTGGATTTGGTAGACGGAAACTGAAAGAAGCCTATCGTATATATATATATATATATATATATATATTTATGTTGTTAGTTATATAAATTTTTAATTTTTCATTCATTTTTTTAAAGTATTATTCTTTCATTCATGTTTTCATATTCTATTCTCTATTTTAATGTAGTATTTCGCGTGACCTCTTGCTTAAAACGCTATAGCTATTAGATAACGTCTTAGTTTCAGTTTGAATTACGGAAAAATATGGATAAGTACTGTTTTTACTTTGCTAAAGATTTTTTACTATTTGAAAATAATGTGTTCTTGTTTTTTATATTATTCATTTGGTTCTTTAAAGATTATTTTTAATAGATAACTTATTTAACACTAAATTATTTAGAAGTTATAGTTTCATTTCAACATAATATTAGAACTTCGATTTGAATAGTGTTGATATATTTTCGATTATTTTTGATTAATAAGATTTCATTAATAATTAGTCTCTATTGTTTATAATACCGTTAAAGGTTTTTTAATCAAAACTTTGTATATATATATAAAGTTTAATCTTTTATTCTTAATAATTTTTTTTATTTCTATGTTTGTAGAAATAAATATTCTTGTA
>NC_068998.1:46154645-46155893 GCF_001194135.2 Octopus bimaculoides
CTTATGATATTTACTTTGTTTTATATTATACTCATTTATTGTGCTTTTAATTATTAAATTTTCTATATGTGATAGTGGATTTTCATCGATGAGTTCTTGAAACTTGGTTCTTTTCCCTAAAACTATATTTTATATATATATATCTGTGTGTGTGTATGTTTGTTCCCCTAGCATTGCTTGACAACCGATGCTGGTGTGTTTATGTCCCCGTCACTTAGCGGTTCAGCAAAAGAGACTGATAGAATAAGTACTAGGCTTACAAAGAATAAGTCCCGGGGTCGATTTGATCGACTAAAGGCAGTGCTCCAGCATGGCCGCAGTCAAATGACTGAAACAAGTAAAAAAGATATGTTTTCATAGAAGATTGTAAGCAAACAAAACAACTTGCATGACAATGACACTCACAACTATGGCTTGGTGTCAAGGCAAGGAGACAGTAACACACACACATGTACAGTAATCCATCAACTATCATGAGTGTTATGTTCCACCCCACCCCACGATAGGTGAAAATCTGCTAAATAGAAACAGTACTGTATAATTATTATTTTTATAATTTGTATATGTTTATTTTATCATAAATGCAAGCCAACACCACACACTTGCCTCCTGAGTTTCATGGCAGCCATGCCAACGTCTCCTTCATTGGACACTAAACTCGGCTTGCGAAATCGTGATGGTACCTGTACCAGTGGAGTGCTAAAAGCACCCACTACACTCTCGAAGTGGTTGGCGTTACGAAGGGCACCCAGCTGTAGAAACTGCCAAATCAGATTGGAGCCTGGTGTAGCCATCCGGTTCACCAGTCCTCAGTCAAATCGTTCAACCCATGCTAGCATGGAAAGCGGACGTTAAATGATGATGATGATGGTAAAGAGGTTGCTCATGCCTGAATCAAAATGCTAAAAGCCACAGCTGCAATTCTTATTGATTGGGCACAATTATAGATTTAAGTATCTCATTTATGACAGCAATTCATGGTGGGGGTGAGTGGGACATTCTGAACTGTCCTGTATGGGGTTCAAGCCTGGTCAGGATGAGGGAAGAAGGTAAGAGTCTTTATATTTTTTTTCGTTTATACAAAAATATTAAAAAATATATTTCTAGATAGAGATTGAAACCTCTACCTTCATGCAAGGGTACTGGTTAAATTACTAACACCTTTAACCAGATTAAAAAATGAGATATTTAAATCTACTTTTATTATTGATTGACACTATTATAGATTTAAGTATCTCATTTTTTATA
>NC_068998.1:46156025-46159863 GCF_001194135.2 Octopus bimaculoides
TGAGGGGGACATTGTGAACTGTCCTGTCCGGGGTTCACTCCTGGCCAGGATGAGAGAAGGAGGTGAGAGTCAAAAATATTAAAAAATATATTTCTAGATGGCGATTGAAACCTCTACCTTCATACAAGGTTATTGGTTAAATTACTAACACCTTTAACCATTAGGCCATCTGAGAAACAACTTAAAAATGAGATATTTAAATCTATTTTTATTATTGATTTAATGCTGTGGTAGATTTAGTTATCTTATTTTCCACAGAAATTAACAGGGCACCCATACATAGATAGATAGATACATACATACATACATTTGAATCTAGCACTTTACTGTTAATTACGTTTCTGTACTACATCATTGCCTGTGAAAAGTTATGCAATAGTTAAGGTTAATATATATCTATCAATATAAAGTACCTGACGACTTTCAGAACAGACCAACTGAAATAAATCATTAAAAAGAATAGGAAATAAAACACAAACGATCTGAAGTTTTATGAATATTTTTATTTTAAATATATTTGTATGTACGTGCATGGGTGTATATGCATGTCTGTGTATATATATTATGTTGCGTGTGTGTTTGTTTATTTATTTCATTTCTATAACAGAAGTTTAAAGTGTGCATATATATATATATATATATATATATATAACAGAGAGGAGAAATGAGAGAAGAAAGGGGAAAAAGAAAAAAATATTTTTTAAAAAATCACCCAATGTTGCAACAAAAAAGAAATAATAATCATAATGAATGTAAGAGGCACAAGGTTAGACAGTTTAGGGACCTAGTGTCGTTAATAATATCCCCCGGTTTTCCTCATTTACCTGTGTCATCTCTCTCTCTACACTATTGCTAAATGCCGTCATTCTCTGTAGTTATTCGCATCATTGACAATATCGTCTGTCTTCCTCTCTGTTGGGTATCACCGATACCCTCATCTGTCTCCCTTGCTGGTGGATTAATATTTAGCTTATGATTTGGAGCCAGACTCTAAAAGGAATGTAAATACCACAAGGTATTTTACTCAATGCTTCTGCAAATCCCCAACTTTCGTAGTCATAACAAAATAATTTTTTTTTTTTTTTAAACAAAGACAAAGCCAGAAAATTTGGGAAAGAGAAAGAGTCAATTAAATCAGCACCAGTATGTATGTTGCTGGGAATTGAACCCTAGAAGGATGAAAGACGTAATTGGCCTTAGTCAATAAGTAAAGGGCCATCACTGAATATCACAAAATATTTTTTGTCCAATACTTTTATTCTGCCAATCTACTGCAATAATAATAATTCTAATTTAAGCACAAGGGTCAGCAATTTAAAAGAGGTTGATCACATCAATCCCAGGATTCAAGTGGTATTTATTCTATTGAACCTGGGAGGATGAAAGGCAAAGTCGACCTCGGAAGAATTTGAGCCCAAAGAACTACTGCTATGCATGTTGTTGGACTCACACTAACGATTCTATCAACTTGTCACCTTAATAATAATAATAATAATAATTCTAATTTAGGCACACAGGCTAGCAATTTTGAAGGGAGGAGGCCAAGCCAATTACATCAACAATTTTCTGACAGCTTGCCACCATCATAATGTTAGTCATAATGTTAGTCATAATGTTAGTCATAATCCTGTGTACTTAGTGCACCTACCCTTGTAGTTTACTTGAAGTAATTGTGTGCGTTTCCTTGGGTTATTTTCATTTTACCTGAGTGCATTCATGACAGAAGGGGAAGTCAACAGCACCCACTAGTGGTACCTTTTAGTGTTAACACATGCTCCATTTCTCGACTGCTTCCTCCTATTATGGTGACTTATACAGAACAACAAAGAAAGGAGGACAGAAAGAGTGGCAGTGTCAGGGACTGTTGAAACAGAAATATGATAGAGGTGAAAGGAAGAGGTGTTGCAATGAAACTAACAGCTCCTCCTCCTCCTCTTCCTCCCACTAAAATCATGTATTTCCCTCTAAAAGTTGACCCTGTGCCTCATAACAATTTTCTTTTTTTGACAGCCAGGAGGTAAATTTTACTTTACAAATTCACCATTTTCATTGGTCCTTTTCAAGGCTCCAATCCTACACACATACATACACACACACACAAATGAAAACGTCAAACTGGATAGAATTCTGAAATCAAAGAGAATTTCAGAACAAAACTAAACACCATAAGGCTCTTCAAACAGACACAGCACTTTGAGAACATTCCACCTCTATTATTATTATTATAATCATTGTTATTTATGTTTTCTTTAAAACTCTAAAATTAATAATAAATGTGAAATCATTTTAAAAGAATTCATTATTATTATTATTATTTTAAAAAAATCCAATGATAAACAGAAAGAAATATATATAAAGAAAGAAGAATATAAGACAAAAGTGTGTGTATGTATGTATGTATGTATGTATGTATGAGAGAGAGAAGTTGTGCAGATGGGAGTTGACAGAGAAATTAACAAATATAATATTTAAAAAATAAAGAAATGAAAAAAAAAAGGTGTGTGGATGGGGTGGGGGTGGGGGTGAAGAAACAAAGGGAAATAAATAAAAAAAAACGGTGTGTTGTGAAAGAATAACAAAGGAAAGAACAGCAATAATATCACCTGGTGATGACAGGAACACCAGGTGATAATGACAGCCTCACCTAGCAATTGATGACAGCCACACCTGGTAATGACAACCACCACCTCACCTGGTAATGTCAGAATTTCACAGTTGATGAAAAACATCACCTGTACCTGTTTAGTAGCAAGAAAACCAGGCGGCGGCTGATACCAGGTGATGAGTGACATCAGGTGATGTCAGCATCACTTAGCAATGACAGAGATGCCAAGTGATGACAGCAACACCAAATGATGACAGCAACATTGAGTCATGTCAGCACCAAGAAAAGAACGGTGCCCTATGAGCAAAACTTTGTGTAAATCGAGGATAACCAACCAGGTTTGATGTTCGCTCCACCGTTACCACAGGCATTTGAACTAATTCTACAGGAGACTTGCCATTTTGTAGAGCTCGTTGTATATTTATTATCTAAAACAGAAAAGAGAGGAAAGAGATAATTAAAATAGAAAACCAAATAAATAGGCGTAGGAGTGGCTGTGTGGTAAGTAGCTTGCTTACCAACAACATGCACAAGCTCATTTACTAACACCGTTAAAAATTAATCAAGCATTATCGTGTAGCTTTGAGATTTCGATGATCTTTTCTTTATTCTTTCACTTGTTTCAGTCCTTTGACTGCAGCCATGCTGGAGCACCGCTTTAAACGGTTTTTTTCTCAAAACAAGGAAAAATTGAGCCTAGTACTTATTCTGTCAGCCACTTTTGCTGAACCGTTAAGTTATAGGGATATAAAAACACCAGCCTCAGTTGTCAAGCAAAGGTGATGGGGACAAACACAGACACAAAGACACACATATATGACAGGCTTCTTTCAGTTTACACCTACCAAATCCGCTCACAAGGCTTGGTCAGCCTGAGGTTATAGGGGTTTCCTATAAGTAGGTTATCTCCCTTGGCTAGGCGGCGCTCCATGTAGATAATTAAACTTCCGGAGGCTACCCACGCCATTGTTATTGTTTTACGTCTTATCATGGATATAAAGCAGCTTGATGATTCAGCTATCGAAGTACTTACTGTGCCTGAGTTAAAGAAAGATTTAAGATTATATGGACAGTATGTTACTGGAAGAAAGGCGGACTTGACTGAAAGGTTGAAAGGAATAAAAATTCTGTCAATGAAGAATGTCAACAAAGTAAATTCATCGGACGATAAGTCTGAAGTATTGGACGATACTTCAGACAGGAATAAGCAGAAGCATATATCTCCTCTCGGTG
>NC_068998.1:46160816-46161550 GCF_001194135.2 Octopus bimaculoides
AATGAGACCCAGCATGGTTTCCGTCCAGGTAGAAGCTGCCTCACGCAGCTCTTGCAGCATTATGACTGGGTCCTGAAGCAGCTACTTGACCATTCAAATGTTGATGTGATATATCTCGACTTTGCAAAAGCCTTTGACAAAGTTGATCATGGCTTGATATGTCACAAGCTGCGAAACCTTGGCATAGCTGGTAAATTAGTAGAGTGGCTGCATGACTTCCTGAATGGTAGAAGTCAGACAGTTGCAGCCAATGGAGAACTATCTAGGGAAATACAAATATTGAGCGGTGTTCCGCAAGGAACTGTTCTGGACATGCCCACGGTCACTCGGAGAACAACTGTCACTAACTACGCTGATGACACAAAGCTATCTCAGGCAATAAAGAATCCTGATATTGTAAGCCTGCAGAATGACCTAAATGCCATATATGAGTGGGCAGAGCAAAATAATATGCAGTTCAATGCAAAAAAATTTCAAGTACTGCGCTATAAGGCCACAAGTCCCTCCCAACTGGCATACACAGGACCTGGAGGTACTGCAATCCCAGAACCACAAACAGTAAGAGACCTGGGCATCAACATGTGTAGTGATGCATCATTTCACATGCACATTGTCAAGTTGACAGCAAAGTGCAGACAACTGGCAGGGTGGATACTGAGGACATTCCGTACAAGGGATCAAAAAGTCATGTTGACTCTATGGAAGACATTTGTTCTGAGCCGCCTAGACTATTG
>NC_068998.1:46164820-46183124 GCF_001194135.2 Octopus bimaculoides
AATATATATATATATAAATAAATATATATATATATAAATAAATATATATATATA
Source organism: Octopus bimaculoides (assembly GCF_001194135.2). Taxonomy (NCBI): domain Eukaryota; kingdom Metazoa; phylum Mollusca; class Cephalopoda; order Octopoda; family Octopodidae; genus Octopus; species Octopus bimaculoides. Next base: position 46,164,875 of record NC_068998.1, read on the forward strand.
TATAAATAAATATATATATAAATAAATATATATATAAATAAATATATAAATATATATATATAAACAAATAAATATATATGTATATAAAATATATATATATATCCTTACTATAGCCTCAGGCTGACCAAAATCTTGTGAGTGGATTTCGTACTCGGAAACTGAAAGAAGACTGTCATATATTTGTGTATGTGTGTGCCTGTGTTTGTACCCCCACCATTCCTTGACAACTGATGTTGCTGTGTTCACATTCCTGTAACTTAGCGGTTTGGTAAAAAACACTGACACAATGAGTACTAGGCTTACAAAGAATAAATCGTGTGGTTGATTTCTTCAACCAACGACGGTGCTCCACTATGGCCGCAGTCACATGACTGAAACAAGTAAAGCAATAAAAATCTATGCCATTTTAATCCCGAGCAAGGCCGGGTATCTCTGCTAGTGTGTGTGTATATATATATATGTATATATATATATATATATATATATATATATACACACATACATACATACACAGTCATGGCCAATGATTTTGGCAAACAGATTTTTTGCTATTTCATGTGAAATCATATGAATGATAATTGCAGCATGGAAGGTGTTTATAAGCCATTAAAAAAACACAAAAACTCCATGCTGCACAGAATTTTGTCATTGAACAGGTAGCGCTTTCAAAGCGCTGAAAATATTTTGACAAATTGAATTTGAATGTTGAAGTGAATCTAATGGTTTTTGTGTGTTTTTAAATGGCTTTTAGACACCTTTCATGCTGCAATTGCTTTTGTTTCAGCACCCGATCTCTGATCTGGTCACTTGCTATGCAAGTACATCTCCGTAATATCATGAATGTTCATGATTTAATATTATTCTCACAGGTTATCTGTTATCCAATAAGATTTGAAAGTGAAACTATTGTAAACCAATAGATATTGCAAATAATCATCAGTTTGCAGAATTGGTTATATTTCCCACAAGTGGAAATCACATTCCTCTTCAGGATTGTAAGCTGGAATCACATGCAAACTAATAATTAATAACCACAACAGTAAACAAAGTTATGTATAATGTCATCACACAGAAAGCTTACTCTAAGCTCTGTGTGATTCTCTGAATCTCCTTCCATATATTATGTATTAAGGCTGGTAAAGAGGTTGCTCATGCCTGAACCAAAATGTTAAAACCTTAGACAAGACACTCCACTCTTATATACACACCATCAGTATAAAGGTAATAAATGAACAGTAAAGAAAATACACACTCACCTGTCCTCTCATCACTGACATCTGCTTCTCAAATGTTGCTTTATCAAACCCTTTATCATGCTAAACAAAAATTAAAAACAATATGTAACATGTGTACCAGTAATACACTGGGGTGGTATTAACTACTACTACATACACACACACACAGTGTAAAGTATTGGGGTCTTTTTAAAACATTCTACTGGTGTCAGTCATTGTAATGTGCCCATGCTGGGGCACAGCGTTGAAGGTTTTAGTCAGTCAGTGGAACCACAATATTCGTTTCAGTCTGGTACTTATTTTATTGATCTCTTTTTGGAGAACAGCTAAGTCACCTTGTTGACTCAATGGTTTTAACCATAGAGTTGTGCCAAACCCACAAATTGCATGTGCTTGTGTGCATGCACACGTGTGCTTATATAATCATTGTTGCCGTTGTCATCGTTTAATGTCTGCTTTCCATGCTGGCATGGGTTGGATGATTTGACTGAGGACTGGTGAACCAGATGGCTACACCAGGCTCCAATTGGATTTGGCAAGGTCTCAACAGCTGGATGCCCTTCCTAACACCAACCACACATGTACACATGTATATATACAAAAACATACACACATAAAAGACAACTATCAGACTAGTCTTTAGCAAAGAGTAGACCTTCAGCAAGGTACCACAGTATGTAGTCTGGTGATTATGAAGAAAACAGTTATAGATGAATTGCTTGAAGAAGCTGTGTAGGCCATGTACAAAACTGCTGTCAGCACAGAGTTGGCAAAGATTTCAGGGAAGAATTTAGCAGGCAGGAAGTTGTTGGAGAAGGCTCAGTTCTCTGTCCCATTTCTGTATTGTTCACCAGCTTATAACAGAAGGATTTATGATTGGCTCTCCATGGGAACTTTTATATGCTGACGATCTAGTCCTTCTAATAGAGTAAGATGTATGTAAGGACACAGACAAAAAGGAAAAGGCCAAGCAAAAGAGGGGTGTATAGAAACTCTGTATAATGTATGGACTATAGCTGTAATGGAATTAGAAACAATAAAGACTCTGTAATGTGATAGATGTACAGGAGGAGTAAGCAGTGAGTACAGCAGTAAAAAGAAGTACTTAGCAATGAGAGTACCAGTAAAATAACATTTTTGTCAATGCTTTGATGATGCAATTATTGACAATAGCTTCTATTATCTAGGCTAACAGGTCCCAACCATGTTGCACCAAGGACTAAAGGGTGATGTGCACAACAAAACACAATAAAGTCCGTAATATATAATTTATTACATATATAAGGTAATCTCTGGGTATCAAACCTCATGAAGGAGATGACAAAGGAATGCAACAGATGGCAAGACACTGTGAGAGCAGACCCATTGAACTTGTGCAATCATGAAAAAAGTGATGATGATGATGATGAAATTCCAACCACAAAGTATTAGTTAGTAAAAGAAATATGAAAATGAAATTTAAAATATCATGATAGCCCAAGGAAGGAGACTCAAAGAAATTATAAAAGGCTTAATGAGAAAAAGACAGGAAAACACACACACACACACATCACCTTAGTAGGGTCCTCACAAGGCTAGTGGAGATGGGGAAGGAAGCAGAACATATGAATCACTACATAGCAGGGACACATCAGTATATCAAGATTTGGGTCGACTAATTACAAAAGCATTAATAGCACCCAAGGTTCAGGTTGTAAAAATGAAAGGAGCAGAGGTTATTGGTACAGAATTCTTTACTTTGCTCACCACCACTACTACTAAAAGGAATTAAAAGATTACTGGACTTACCCGAAATAATTCATACAAATCTTCACACAATCCTTGGACGAATTCTGCACTATCCAATTTTGGATATACAAGATCCTTTATTTCCTGAGAGAAAGGCTTCTTTGCTTGAGACAACCAGGCCCAGTGGTAGGGATCTGTCGAACAGGTGAGAAATGACAGAGTGAGATGAAAGGGAGAAGAGAAAGAAGCAGAGAATAAAAGATTATATGCATCTGTTCATGTGTGGGATCATCATCATTTAATGCTCTTTTTCTTTGCTGGTATGGGTTAGACAGTTTGACATGAACTGATGAGCCAGAGTGTTGCACCAGGCTCCAATGTCTTCTGCTTCAGCATAGTTTCAACAACTGCATGCCTTTCCTGATGCCAATTGCTTCACAGAATGTACTGGGTGCTTTTTCATGGCACCAGCATATATCATCATAATTATTTCATACCTGTTTTACATGCTGGCATGGAGTGGACATATATGAATTATTGTTACTCGTTTCATTCACTTGATCAGGGCCATTTTGAACCACAAACAATTTGGCTGCTAAGGCGTCTAGTGACAAATCAGATATTTGTCTGTTGTCTATCACCCACTTTAACTTTATTTTTTGACACACGTTTTTGCTTTAAGTAGATTTAAGTATTCAATTCAACCTTTTAACAAAACTGACTGTATCCCAAAGACTATCCAAATTGCTCTGGCATCAAAATGCCCCAATTTTGATGTAACTGTAACAAAAATGAAACGTCATTCCACCAAAACCCAAAGTCAAAAAGTTACTAGAAAAATCCTTTTGTTTCATAAAGAGGATATTAATTTATTTTATCACATTTGTTTGATACTTTTTATATTTATAATTTTCTTCCTTTGAAATCAAGTGGGGTAACGTCAGTGTAAATGAATATATTTTAGGGTAAAGAAGTTGTATGCTGTCAACTTAATGTGACAGTCCCCTGAAGTTAATAATACTACTATTAGTTAGACCTAGGAAGCTACACCGCTTCCTGTCGACCTTGACATATTTCCTGTGTCCTTATGTTTACAAGGGGAAGACAGGAATTACAAGGGGGAGACAGGAAATGTGTCAAGGCCAACAGGAAGCGGTGTAGCTTCCTAGGTCTAACCAACAGTAGTATTATTCCCTTCATGGGACTGTCACATTAAGTTGACAGCATACAACTACTTCATTGTATCACTACTGCATAAATATCTCTGAGAAATTTAGAAATATACTATTTCTATATTTTAGGGTAATTGGTTAAAAAAGTTCAACTACTGCATTATAACTTCTCATAGCCATGAGAAAAAACAAAACACATCCACTAAGTGTGATTAAGAAGCATGAGGGATGGCAAAAAGTCGGGCATCTGGCCAAAGAAAATCTGCCTCAACAGATTACGTCCGATCCATGCAAACATAGAAAAGTGAACATCAAATGATGATGACGATCATATGTGATGTATGTTAAAAGACTGCAGTAACTTACAGGTCCGCCATTCATCGGGATGTTTGAAAGGGAATGCGAGGCCATTATCAATAGCAGCAATTGATATCCGGGGGTTTTCTATCATGTCCCAGCCTTCCTGTAATGACATAGAAACACATCTATAAATATGCACAGAATGTGAGAGAGAGAACAATACAAATGACTGTGTGTGTGTGTTTGTATTTTATAATTTCACTTATACTCTTACTCTTTTACTTGTTTCAGTCATTTGACTGTGGTCATGCTGGAGCACCGCCTTTAGTCGAGCAAATCGACCCCAGGACTTATTCTTTGGATGCCTAGTACTTATTCTATCGGTCTCTTTTGGCAAACCGCCAAGTTACGCGGACGTAAATACACCAGCGTCAGTTGTCAAGCGATGTTGGGGGGACAAACACAAACATATACACACACATACATATATATATACATTTATACGACGGGCTTCTTTCAGTTTTCATCTACCAAATCCACTCATAAGGTTTTGGTCGGCCCGAGGCTATAGTAGAAGACACTTGCCCAAGGTGCCACACAGTGGAACTGAACCCAGAACCATGTGGTTGGTAAGCAAGCTACTTACCACACAGCCACTGCTGCGCCTATACATAGTGTAATAAATAAAAAGTTGTTAGAACTCAGTATACATATGCTTTAACAATGGTTTTAGGCAAATATATCATCATTGTTTAACGTCTGTTGTCCATGCTGGCATGGGTTGGACAATTTGATTGGGCTGGCACACTGGAAAGCTGCACCAGACTCTAGTCTGATATAGAGTGTATTATTAATTACTAAATGACAAAGGAATAAGAATCAAGTAATTAACTCTGGTCTGGGTATATTCCATAGAGAAGTCCCCAAGTAAGTCCTTTCCAATGTCATAAATGCTACATACACACACACACATACATTAGACAATATAGACGGATGTATGGATGGAGAGAGAGCATTCTGACAAGCTACACTGTCGGTAGTGAAGGTCATGTAAGGAATGAGGGAGTTATGTTACATGATGAGACCTCAAATTTATTCCCCACAAAAACATAAAATACAGTGATTTACCAGCAGTTGAAGGTAGAGTAGCTATCCAAATCACTGCAATTGTTTCTGCACATTAATATCACCAATTACCAGATGGTGCTAATTCACACGAACAATTGTAGTGATTTGAATTAAAGCTTGTTCAATCAATTTGTATTTTAATTTTCTCATTGAGGAAATGACAAGGACTTGGAGATATGGTGATTTGCTGTACTTGATAAGACACGTCAAGCTAAGTAGAATTACTGTTTTGCACAAGCTTGTCCTGCCAGGTCCTGGTGCCATTTAATCACATGTCTGACATCTCATCACCCATATATTCATATGCTTGAAGTCCCCTCTACCTGTACATTCACATATTAACCAAAAGGCCAACACGATTTCAGAACTGAGCAATACATGTACTGTTGCTAGGTTGTCTCCCTTTATAGTGTAGAAGCCTGAACTTTTGGTATATTTGATTATCTCCCTTTGCATTGTACTTCTCTGGTTAATTAGCTATAGAAGTATATATTCGATTGTCTTGAGAGGTGGTGTTTATGAGAGTGTGATCAGTACAACAACAACAACAGAAATAAAAGCAACTTACGTCAGGTGTCCCTGCAGCAGCAGTCTCATATTTTATTAGCCAGTTGTCATTCCCTCGGTCTGGAAGAGGAGGAAGCGAGAACAATGAAAAATTTCAAAAAGGAATAACAAATAAATTAGAACACGGATGAATCACCTATAGTTTCCCCATTGTTTTACACTCATATTCTGTTTTTAACATTCCACTGACAAAGAGTAACAAGGAAATTCAAAGAGATACAAACAATACAAAATACAACGCTAGAAATAGAATTTGGGCATTTTGGTGATCCAAGCAGTACGCTTAAACCCATTCACCTGAAGTACAGTTATTGCAGGATAATATCAGTTTCAAATTTTCGCACAAGGCCAGCTATTTCTGGGGAGGTGGGTAAGCTGGTCACATCAACCCCAGTGCTCAACTGGTACTTATTTTATCAACCCACAAGAGGATGAAAGGCAGAGTCACCCTCGGTAGAATTTGAACTCAGAATGTAAAGATGGACAAAATGCTGCTAAGTATTTTAATGGAATAAGGTCATACTATGTAAAACACTCAGCAATTACCAGCCTGTTCACTCCATCTTGTATAATAACTGTGTGTGTGTGTATTACATATATATACACAAATGCATGCATACAAAAGGTGGGCCATAATGATAGGACACATTTGGTACTGTATGTCATATCTATAATCCAAAATACCAGCATTTAAAATGTGTCCCATAATTATGACCCACCCTCTGTGTGTGTGTGTGTGTGTGTGTGTGTTACTCTCTTCCTGTCATGACAACATGTGATGGTTGTAAACGAGTATTACTCTCATGTAAGTGGTGGCCTTCATTTCGAATCTTGCATGAAAATATGTCTGGCTGCAGAAAAACTACTTTGCTTGGAAACAGGCAAAGGTTGGTGACAAGAAGGGCATCCAGCCAGAGAAAATTCACCTCAACAAATTCCATCTGATCCATGCAAGCATGAAAAAGTGGACATTAAAACGATCATACACATCTCTGTGCAAACATATTGTCTTGTCGTGTAATGGCATTCACCTGGAAGAAGTTAAGACACCTATTGAGTCCACCACAACAGAAGTCAAGGTGGTCCACGCACATCTGTTGGCAGCTGATTCTGTGGTGTATTGAAGCCATTCCCAGTTCCTGGTGGAAATGGGAAACATTGTATAAATAGATGTAATATTTACATTCATTGTAACACGGTGTTAGCTAAAAACCTTTAGATACGTTGTACAGTACATTGAATAGTGAAATGAAATACTGTTAACACGCCAGTGATTTGATATTTGACCTAGCAGTCAAGAAAGTGTTCTATATGCAAATCAATCTATCCAGTTCACTTTAGCCACAAACATCAATGGCTTTATATAAGTAGTGTGTTGGTGGACAATGAAGGAAGTTGCATAGCTGCTAATGAAACCCCAGAGTTGATATATACAACTGTTTCTTCTTTTTCTGTACACAAACACACTGTGTATATATATAGAATATTTTACACTAGTCGAATATAATGTTGATTAAAGCAAAATCTATAGATTTGTTTTATAGTACATTAGTAGCATACACACAGACACATATAAAAGTTAGTGAACTGGCCAAGCTGGTATTAGTTGTTTCTTGTGTCTCATCTCTGGTCAGTTCTTTTTGTCAGCAATTTAACTCCCTAAATCCAGATTTGTGATAGTGGACATTCATTCATACACACAGAGGATGACCTGACCTAAGCTGTTCCAAAAAGCCAGAAAAGTACAGCATCAACATCAACAGAAGCGACAACAATCAGGTCCCACTTGCCAAATACTCACCTGTATTTCTGATTATGTAATCTAGAATAACGAGTCGTTCAAAGAGGTTCTGGAAGTGCACTGAGGTGGACTCAGGTAAGGCTTCGTTATCAAACTTTCGCAGCCAGTAGTCTGCATCTTTATAGCCAGTGACAAATAACTGGAAGGATCCAACCTGACAACATTAAGAGATACATAAATATAAAGATACATTATATATATCATCGTTTAACGTCTGCTTTCCATGCTAGCATGGGTTGGACAAAAGCTAAAATTATAGGGAGGCTGCCTATATATGAGAAGACAAATGGAGTTTAAAATTTACAACAGCTGTTTCACAAGAATTTCATTGATGGAGTTTATTGAAGATTTTCTACAGCCAGGTGCTCTTCCTGTTGCCAACCCTCACCTGTTTCAAAGCAAGTTAATATTTCCCCATGGCCGAATGTATTTTGGCAGAATATTGGAAATGAATGATGCTACGTGCATGCCAGTGACACTCACATAATGTCAAAACAAAGACACACATACACCATCATTTAACATTCATTTTCCATGCTGGCATGGGTTGACTGGTTCGACAAGAGCTGGCAAGCCAAAGCAATGTGTTGAGCTGCAGTGTCTGCTTTTGCATGGTTCCAATGGCTGGATGCCCTTCCTAATGCCAATCATTTTATAGATTGTACGTGTACTTTTTATGTAGCACCACCATCAGGTAAGAAGTACCTCGAACACTCTGTAAAGTGGTTGTGGCACTAGGAAGACTGAGTGTGTATTATTTTAATATATAATATATATATATATATATATATATATGGAGAGAGAGGGAGAGAGAGAGAGAGACACACACACACACACACACACACACACAGACAGGGCTTCTGTACTGTTTCCACCTACCAAATCCATTCACAAAGTCTTGGTTGGCCTGGGGCTATAGGGCTGCTGCAGAAGACACTTCTCCAAGGTGTCACAGTGGGATTGAATCTCAAACCATGTGGTCTGGAATGGAACTTCTAAGCCACCCAGCCATGTCCATGCTTAATTGGTATTTACTTTATAAAACTTTAGATGTATAAAATAATACCACACCCTGGATTTGAACCGGGGATGTAAAAGGACGTAGTTAAATAACACAGGGCATTAAGTTTTATTTTCTACAAACTCTGACACACTGCCACCACAAAATAGTGAACGGAGGGTGTAATGGATTATATCAACCCCAGGTACTTGCTAAGTACTAATTTTTCTTTTCGTTTTATTGACCTCCAGAAGGACATTTGGTAAAATATACCCCTGGTGGGATTAGAACACAGAACGTAAAAGTATGTAATTGAATATTACAAGGGGTTTTTTGTCTAACAAAGCCTGGAAGCCAGGAGATTTTAAAGAACATTACCTTTGGAGGTAAACCAATTCTGTGGAAGTGTCGACCCACTGCAGGAACCCGGTTCATTATATTTTTCTTGGTTCTAGCTTTCATTTTATCAATTGCTGTATAATTAAAAGTTTCACTTGCTAATTTTACCACCTGAAATAATATAAAACAAACGAGAGGTCAAATATAAAAACTTCAGTACAGGAGAAATCAAAGTTTAAAGGTCGAATGTCAAAACATGAAAGCATAAAAGGCAAGATAGAAGAGAATGGAAGAAGGTCGCTACCTCTGCTGGTGGCAAAAGGCATCTCTTTCAGGGTAAAGAGCAAATGCTATTATGTGGCGCATGGGTTGCATGGTAGGGAGATGTGGGCCTTGAATGTAGGTCTGTGACAGGTCCATACAAATGAAGAGAGTTTGCTCTGTGGGATGTGTAATGTTTGCGTACATGAACAGTAGAACAGAAATGGACAGAGAGAAAAGTTAGTTACAAGCGGAACTCAGTGTTATGTACAAGAGAGAAGATTATGATGGCATGGCCGTATGTACAAAGGATGTCAGTTGTACAAAGATGTGCCAAACACCAAGTGGTTGAACCTGTGGAACAAGGTCATATACAAAGGCACAGGACGAAGTGTCGAATGGCTATAGGAATCCATCTGAGTAAAACAGGGACCAAAAGGGACCATAAGTAAAAAAAAAAAAAGATGGCTGATGGCTCACAGATCCACAACAACCACCATTGAGGACCACATATACTACACAGCCCTACAAGTAGGGGGTCGATGTATTGTAAGTCTAGTATATTGCACAGAGCATGTTTCTAAGTTGTGTTGGTGACCAGACTGAGGGCAGACAAAGCAGACAACAAGCTGTTGATTCTACTAATTACTCAAATATAGTATTTACATTCTATGTCTAAATATTTACAAGTTTTCCTGTTTTGCTTTTGTTTATCTTTATTTCCTTGTTTAGATTTTAAAAAAAAATCTTTCTTTCTTTCTTCTTTGAGGCTGAGTTTATTTTGGATGGTGGTGGTGATGGTGGTAGTGGTGATAGTGATGGTGGAGGAAGTTGTAGTGGTGGTGGTGGTGGTAGCAGTGCTTAAACTTGTTCCTGGTTTTTATCTCAGATGGAATCCCTGTTATGTTTGTCAGCAAGTGACCTTCAGGCTTAAGTGTTTTTAGATGCATCTGCAAACAATTTTGTTGAATATAAGATAATGTTGCTGTGTTGGGGTTCTGGGGTCTTGTAGACCTGTCTTAATTAAAGGGGGGACAAATAAAGATGTCTCTCTCTGCCCTCTTAATTAAACATTGTCAAAAACACAGAGTTTAATTGATAATGAGCAATATTTCAATAAAGGCAGGATGGTCATGGATAGGATATTGGTTAAATAATAAAATTCCAACTGGGGTTCACTATTACAAGATGATTATAAAAATATAATAGGAAGTTTTTTAAATGGTTATGAGGATCCACCTGAATAAAACAGGAATCAAAGAGGTCCAAAGGTGTAAAAAGTTTGAGAACCACTGATGTACAGTTTTGAAGACTGGTCTATGTACAGTTTGGTAGGCTGTGTACAGCTAGGTGGGATTGATCTAATGCAAAATGTTATGTGGCAGACATTAATGTGGAGAGAGTGAAATGTTGAGGAGATGAAAGAAGTTGTAGCCCTGTATGAAACGAAGTGAATCAGCTGTAACCATTATAGTTTCTTGTTCAGAAGGCTTAACAGCTGTTTAGTGAAGGATCGTATGACAAAATCAATACAATAGACTTCTTACTAAAGATGTCATTGATCGTTTCAGTTTAGTTTTGCTTGTATCATTGATTCAGACCCGAGTTTTACATAATTCCACTTACATGAAAGAGCAGTGGTCGACAAAATCAGTTGCATATCATACAGTTATATGGGAAAACCTTTAAGTCGTTACTGCACCAGTTGGAAGTAACAACAAAATCTCCCTCAAATTACACCCTATGGTCTTCAATATATATATGAATATATTACAAAATGGAGACAAATGGGCATGAGGAGTAGTGAGAGAGTTAGTTTAACCCTTTAGCATTCAGATCACTTTGTCAAATCATCATTGTCATTTAGCATCTGCTGTCCATGCTGGCATGGGTGAGACAGTTTGACTGAAACTGATAAGCTGGAGAGCTGCACCAGGTTCCAGTCTGATTTGGCTTGGTTTCTACAGCGGGATGCCCTTCCCGACACCAACCACTCCAAGAGTGTAATGGGTGCTTTTTATATGCTACCGGCATGGGTGCTAGTTATGTGACACTGGCATCAGCCACAACTAGGATTTCACTTGGCTTGATAGGTCTTCTCAAGCACGGCATATCGCCAAAGACCTCAGTCACTTATTGCCTCCATGAAGCCCAATGTTCAAAGGGTGCTTTTTACATGCCATTGGCATGGATGCCAGTAACGTGACACCAACATTGGCCACAACTACGATTTCACTTGGCTTGACAGGTATTCTCGAGCATGACATATCGCAAAAGGCCTCTGTGAGGCCCAATGTTTGAAGGGTACTTTTTACATGCCATGACTACAATTTCACTTGGCTTGACAGCATATAACCAAAGGTCTTGGTCACTTGTCACTGCCTCTGTGAGGCCCAATGTTGTTATATTTCAGGATGTTTTTTTTTTTTTTTTACCAAACAAACACATGCACTATATATTCCTTCTTCACTTTGGATTTATTTCATTATTGCTCTTATTTTATGTCCTACATCTGGAAATCCTTCGTCACACATCCTGTGACCTCTCTGTCAAATCTAATTCTTATTTATTCACATTATATTGAATTAATCCTGCATTATCTCGTAGATTCAAGATTTTGATGATGTTGATTGTTTATTTTTAGAATGAAGTTGTAGGTTAGGAGTGAAAGGCTGGATCTGGCTCGTTTAAATGCTAAAGGGTGAGAAGAATGATGTCCATTATAGTATTGGAAGACGAGATAGAGGAAGAAGGGATGGAGAGAGAGAGGACATAGCATTTCTGTGAGCCAATATTAGTGAGAGGGTTTCTAAGTCTAACAAATAAACCTGAGCAGAGGCCATTTTAGTAGTGGAGGTGGAAGTAGAGAGAGAGAGAGGACACAAGCCTTCTTTTACATTTGGTTGAAGACATTTTGTATGTGTTTTGTTTCATTTTCATTGTTGAATCAGAGATGTAAAGCCAGTATTTGATCTTTTCCAGGACCTTTATGACTGGAGGCAGGAAATTATCCCACACTGCAGAGAGACCTGGTCCAGAGGCTTACAAAGGAGTGGACTCTGATAAAGGAGTCCAAAACGGGGCAAGTATTACAGTGGACAAGAGATTAACTCTTTAGCATTTAAACAGGCCATATCCAGCCCAAATATTCTGTCTTATGTTCAAGCCAGGCATATCTGGCCTCTCACACCTACCCTACAATGTCTTCCCGAAAATATACAATCACATTATTGTAATTTCACAGCTACAAGATAATGCATGATTAATTAGAAACAAGGTGAACAAATTAGCATTATATTTGACAGAGTAATCTAAATGCTAACGGAACAATCTACCACCCTAGAAATAGGAATACTCCCACAGACAGGCTCGTAAGGCAACAATTGAAGCCACTTGCCCAAGTGAGTGAATTTAGAACCATGTGGTTGCAAAGTGAATTTCTCAATGACACAGCTATGCTTGCCCCCGGTTAGTATATATATATATAGCAACAACACTATCCTGTGAATATCAATATTACTTCAATATAGATCTTATTTGAACAAAAACAAAATACACTTATCACAAATAAGGACTCGCTTTATTACAGTTTATTAATCTATGGATGGACAGAAGTGAATTCCATTCAAATATTGTTACATGTTGCTTATCACATTACAACACCAAAACTCAAAGTTACTGTTTCAATCTTCACATGAGTGCTCAACTGTTTTTTTTTTTTAAACTGTTCATACAGAGATTTTGTAAGCGATGTGACCTACATGATCATTCCTCCATATCAAATCGTAGATCAAAGTAGGTGTGGTGACAATAGCAAAGAACTGGCTGTTGATTGATTGTCACATATTTGTGTTGAACTGTGAACAACAACAACAACAATTATAGGCAGAGAGGACTTCACAGTTATCCCACCTCTTCCTGCTTACTTCTGCTATAAAACAATTTTACTGCAACCCAAAAATCACAGCTTTTTACCTGATTTTATTGTCAAAACAAAAGGTAGAAATGAATTTTGAAATTCTCCACCCCATCACAAACAGCTTACCTAAAATTTGAAATTTCAAATTCACACACACACACATACAAACTAAAACAAAAAATAAATAAAAATAAAAAGCAAAATATATAAACAAATGTTGTTATGTATTAAAATAATCAAACATCTGAACTTCCAATATTTTAAATATTTGTCTTTGCTGAATATTCAAAATTGAATATTAGACTTTTCCAATTTCAGCTTAATAAATAGTTATCCAAGGCAGTTTATGAAGAAAACTGAAGTTTACTGTTTCACAAGAAAAAATAGAGAGCAGCAAACAAGAAACATTTTAAATATGAAATCACAAAACTTTTCAAAGTTGAAATACTTGAACAGACAACAGACAGTTAATTGAAATTTTAGATTTAAAACTGTAATTGAAGAAACCAGAAAAAGGAAAAACATATGGCTGTGTGGTTAAGAAGGTTGCCTTCACAACTACAAGGTTACATGTTCAATCCCATTACACTGCACACTGAACTAGTGTTTCCTACTCACAAAAACCTTACGAGTGAATTTGATAGATAGAAACTGTGCAGAAGCTTGTTGAATGTGTGTGTGTGTGTGTGTGTGTGTGTGTGTGTGTACATATAGCCATATATCACCAGGTTTTATAACAATATGAACGGGACTCAAAATGCGTGTACTGGTGCCACATAAAAGCATTCATGCTGATGTCATGTGCAAGTGCCCGTGCTGCTGCCATTTAAAAGTGCCAGTATTATATAAATGTGCCAGTGGTGGTGCAATTAAAAGCAGTCATGTCGACACCACATAAAAGAACTCGTGCTGGCGTCACATACAAGAGCCTGCACGGCTGTCATGTAAAAGCACTCGTTTCAGTGCCACATAAAAGCACCCATGCTGGTGCCACATACAAGAACCCATGCCAGTGCTACACAGATGAACCCAAGCTAGTGTCATGTAATAAGCACCTAGTACACTCTGTGAACTGGTTGGTGTTACGAAGGGGGATCCAGCTGTAGAAACCATGCCAAAACAGACAATTGGAGTTTGGTCAGCTCCCCCATTTAACCAGCTTCTGTCAAACTGTCCAACCCATACCAGCATGAAAAGTGGGCGTCAAATGATGATGATGATGTGTGGCGCCTTGAGCAAATGTTTTTCACTTCAGATTAACCAATGTCTGAGTGAATTTGATAGACGGAAGCTGTACAGAAGACTTATGTATATGCGTGTGTGTGTGTGTGTGTGTGTGTGCATCTGTGCTTGCATTTCACTGACAACCGGTGTTGGTTAAGTACATCCTGTAAACAGTTTGGCAAAAAGAAACCGCTAAAATAAGAACCAGACTGGGACTGATTTGATCAACAAAACTTTTTGAAGTGAGTTGCAGCCTAATGACTAAAACGAGTAAAAAGAAAATTAACAAAAAACACCCAAAATTTAAAACTTGCAAAACCTCGGTGAGCAAATTTGAACAAGTAAAAAAAAAACAAAACGAAAAAAAAAACAAAAAAACTCAAAATTCTTACCTTCGTTTTCGGAACAATATTAAGGTTTAATTTCTGGTCAACCAAGCTAGCTCCAGCCTCTGATAAGTAACCTTGGTTGGGAACCAAACAACTCCGCCCAAAACAACACGGACAACATAATTTGTGCATCCATTTGGTCCATTTAGGGTTTAGATGACCATACGGTTCTTCATCTTTGGGTTTGAAGACTCCAATAATTTTCTGAAATAATAACATAATTTGGTAATTAACCCTTCAGCATTCAGATTATTCTCACCAATTTAATATTTATTTATTTCTTTTATTCTTTAACATGTTTCAGTCATTTGACTGCGGCCATGCTGGAGGCTATAGTAGAAGACACTTGCCCAAGGTGTCACACAGTGGAACTGAACTGGGATCCATGAAGGTGAGAAGCAAGCTTCTTACCACACAGCCACATGCATATTATCTGTAACTTAATACAATAAAGTGTTCCTTGATGATCCGTTGTGGGTGAGCATTTAGAACACCAATTGTAACACCCCAAACAACCATAATGGAGAAACACAGTGGAAACTATTACATAAAGCTGTGTTTATTCTTTCATATATATATATATATATATATATATTTATATATATATATATAACATAATATGGTAAAAATTCGATATTAATTAATATCAATTTAATACCAGGAAACTAGCACATTAAAAGAATCAGAAGGTTCAGGAAAAAATTTTTTTTGAGATCCTAAAAAGATTATAGTACATATATATATATATATATATATTATAACTGAAGGGCTCCAATTTCCAGTAGTCAGAGTTACTCATTTCTAATCATCAGCAGGAAAACCGAGCCTTGCTTCCCTTTAAAATATTTCCTGTCTAAATACCTTTTGAAATACGAAATGAAAGTTTGAGGAAAATACTTATCCTTATGTTTTGCTGCTTAAAAACCTTTGTGAACTACACATGCAAAAACAGCTGCTTCAAGCTCACACTTATGACTTCATTTCTGGTTTTGGATATTTTAAAACGAAACCAGGCTTGGTTTACCAGCTGGTGAGTGGCAACGAGTAAGTCTGAGAGCTGGGAATCAGAACAGTGCAGTTATAATGTATTAAAGAATACTCTGCTTTCGTATCAAGTCCTGTAATTTATTGCTTCTGGTGAACCAACAGATGTATGTATATATATATATGTGTGTGTGTGTGTGACAATTAGTTGGTTGTCATAATACAACTCAGAGTTTCGGATGCTGGGGCTGAAATGAGATGCCAGAGCAGACTTCAGCCCCGGCATCCGAAACTGAGTTTTATTATGACAACCAACTAATTGTCACATATTTATAGATAAATTCCTCTATTTTACATAATATCAAGGTCTCATTCATTCTTTTGTTGTCATATTATTATTATTATTGATAGATAGATAGATAAGAAGGGTTTCCAGCCATAGAAACCATGCTGAGGCAGACAGGAGAGATTGGCACAATCTTCTGGTTTGTCAGTCCCTGCCAAACTATCCAACCCATGCTAACACAGAAAACATAAATTAAATAACGATGACACACACACACACACACACACAATGATGACTTGCAAATTCATTCTTAATATGGTCTAGTTGATTAAAATGGGAATATGCTAATTGCTGTTGTGTTCGTCACAGAACAACTTCAACATATGCAATTCATAAGTACCGCACAGTAATTACATTTTCATGTTTGAATCTGCTGGAATGTCTTAATAAAAACACAAGTCATCATTTTGAATCTTGCCATTTACCATGCACATGACAGTTTATTATATATATATATATATATATATATATATCCCTACACTGGATACACATAATTTGGTTTGTTTTGCATTTTCCTAGTCATAAAAATACTTAGGCATTGAGTTACTTTCTCTTCTTGTGTCTGCTGCTACCCTGGACCCACTACGAAATATTTAACACTATTTCCTTGTTTCAATTTTGTCCCTTCTTCACCAGATGAATCATGACAAACCTTCTTGCATTCCTGCCATGGACAACTGTTAACCCTTTCGATACCAGCCCACCCAAGACTGCCCCTACTTCTATGACAGAAACTTTCTATATAAAGTGATTTAAATCAAAATTTCCCATGACAATTCCTCATTAATTTATGTACCAGTTACCAGCTTAGGAATGACCAAGGTATTTTACCAAATGCTTTATTATTTTCAGAATTAATTGAAAAAAAAAAAAAAAAAAAAAAAAAAAAAAGATGCGATATAGTACAACAGAAATATGGTAACAAAAGCACTGGTGCCAAGCTGTATCGGCCCCTTTTCCTTTCCCTTGGATAACACCAGTGGCATGAAGAGGAGAGGCTGGTATGCATGGGTGACTGCTGGTCTTCCATAAACAACCATGCCCAGACTTGTGCCTTGACAGGGCACTTTCTAGATGCAATGCTAGTCATTCATGACCAAAAGGGAGTCTTTACTCTTTATATATATGATGCTGTTGATGAGATACATAGAGGTGTGTGTGTGTGTGTGTGTGTGTGCGCTTGTGTGTGCATGCACATGCATGTATCTTTGTTTGCCCCCCCTCACATTGCTTGATGACCAGTGTTGGTTTGTTTCCATTCCTGTAACTTGATGGTCTAGCAAAAGACGCTGACAATAAATTACCAGACTACGAAAAAAATGTACTCGGGTCAATTTCTTAGGCTAAACCCTTCAATTTGGTGCTCCAGCATGACAGCAGCCCAGGAACTGACACAAATAAAAGATAACTCAACACACCTATACAGAAGTGTGAGTAATATTTATGATGTATGGGGGGGGGGGGCTGCGTCCATAGGTAAAAGATAGAGAGATGCAAGCAGAACTAAACATAACAGTTTGCCCTGGGGTGGTAGAGGGTATGTTCTTCTCAAACTCGTTAGCCCTGGGGTGTGATGGCAGAGAAAGACTAAATGAAGGCCGAGTATTTATGATGAGAGTTTGAAATGGAAACCAGTTTGGCTGGATGGAATTAAAGGACCCAGAAGGGACCAGAATAAAACAGTGTGTGTGGGAGTGGGGAGGTGCCTATGCATGTGGGTTTGAGTTCATGCACAATGTGGTATGCATGTGCATGCCTGTGTGCATACCAAAAATGGAATTGCAGAATATTTTTAAGTATGGAGCATTGTGAGAGAAATATTGAAATAATTCTATATATTGATTGATTGGTTGATTG
>NC_068998.1:46183656-46185653 GCF_001194135.2 Octopus bimaculoides
TGTATGTATGTATGTATGTATGTATGTATGTATATATATACATATATATATATATATATATATATATTTGTGTGTGTGTGACTGTCTTCCCCACTACCACTACTTGACAATCATTATTGGTTTGTTTATGTCTGTGTAGCAGTTCAGCAAAATGAGACCGATAGAATAAGTATAAGTACCAAGCTTTAAAAAATAAGTCCTGGGTTCGATTCATTTGAATTAAACCTTTCAAAGTAGTGCCCCAGCATGGTCACAATCCAATAACTGAAACAACAGACTAAAAGATTACAAGGTTTATGAAACTGATGACATATCATTGTCTACTGTATTAGTGAAGGTGAAGGTGGGGGGCTTAGTTTTGTAATGTTTGTAGGATTAGGGTGACAGTTGTGATGATGAGGACTTGCTTTTAATGTTCTCTAAGCTCATCTCCTATTCATTTACAAAGCATGCACACGCAGGCAGACACAGAAATTGGAGCAAATGTACACAGTATGTTACAATAACATGTAAGAATGTATGTAAGTGCTGGCCTAAGGACACACACACACACACACACAAGGACACTAATATGAGTCAGATAGCAGAAGCTTAAATTAGATATATTACAGTAACAAGCTGTGAGGGGGGAATTAAAACGGAAGGTAGTAAACGGAAGGTAGTCTCTCTCTTTCTCCCCTCAGTTGTCTGGTCACCTGTTGTCAATTCTGACAACAAATCACATGACATTTGGTCACCCAACGCTCTTCTTGGAACTACAACTAGTGCTATTAGACTTTTGTGTGCCGATACTACTCTGCATTATCTCTTCAACATGTAGGTCAGACCAGCCTCAATACACCAACATGTATTAGTGGCCACTGTCGATATGTTCATGAGGGCTATCCTGCAATGATAGCATGGTAATGCCAGTCATTTTAGCAGTACCAAAACTCAGTCACTACACCACCCCTTATTGCGATATAACAATCTTAGTGCACTGTGTATGTGTGGGTCTATATCAGCATTTTAACATGCATTTTTCCTTATTTGCAAATGGATTGGACAGAGTTCATTGAGGCAAATTTTCTATGGCTGGATGCTCTTCCTGTGGCCAACCCTTACCTGTTTCCAGGACATGCTCTTGCAGAGTATTGAAAATGAACAACACTGCTTGTATAACAGAACAACCATTTTACAACTACCTTATGATGTCAAGACAAAGAGGTGTGTGTGTGTGTGTATAAAATTTGTCTTACAATAGCATTCTCTCGGGAAGGGTTAAGCCAGCTCCTATTGAGTTTACTGTGTCATGGGTCAAGGTGGTCCACACACATCTGTTGGCGGTTGATTCTGTAGCATGTTGAAGCCATTCCCGGTTCCAGCAACGAACACCTAAGACTTATTGGTCAGAAATGAGTTCCATATCTGCTTTGTCATAAGCCAAGTCTTCAGCTGATCACCCCTCTGCTTATTGCCAACCCAGGACTGGATCTGGTGCTATCACCTTCCAGATGAAATTGTGTAGAAGGCAATATATGCATTTACACAACGGGATTCTTTCAGTTTTTTATTCCTTTACTGCCCACAAGGGGCTACACACAGAGGGGACAAACAAGGACAGACAAACGGATTAAGTCGATTACATCTACCCAAGTGCATAACTGGTACTTATTTAATTGACCCCGAAAGGATGAAAGGCAAAGTCGACCTCGACGGAATTTGAACTCAGAGCATAGCGGCAGACGAAATACCGCTAAGCATTTCGCCCGACGTGCTAACGTTTCTGCCAGCTCACCGCCTTTTCAGTTCTGTCAACCAAATGTTTTCACAAGGCTTTGCACAGCCCAGGGCTACATATAGTAGAAGACACTTGCCCAAGGTTTCACACAATGGAACTGAACCCACAAGCATGTGAGTGGGAAGCAAATATCTTATCACACAGCCATGTTAGAATATGTATGTGTGTGTGTGTGTGTGTGTGTGTGTGTGTGTGTGTGTGTGTGTGTGTGTGTGTG
>NC_068998.1:46185663-46198163 GCF_001194135.2 Octopus bimaculoides
GAGAGAGAGAGAGGGAGAGATAGAGAGAGAGAGAAAGAGAGAGAGAGAGAGAGAGTCTGTATGTATGTACAAATATGCACACACACGGGGGACCCCCCCCCCTACAGACACACACTGGATGTACTTTACTATGGTACATGGCCTAGTTAGTGCTGGTGATACAGTGAAGTGCACCTAATGTCAAGTAACTGCTAAATGGGTGGAGACCATATAGGGTTGACAAAAGTGATGGTACTACCAAAATTTGCCCAGCACATGCTATAAAGTGGTTGATTATATAAAGAGCGTCCAACCATAGAAAACAAACTAAACACTGACGAGATACAAAGTGATCTCACAAGTGCTGGTGCCATGAAAAAGACATCCTGTACTCTTTTTGAAGTGGTTAATATTAGGAAGACATCCATATCCAGCCATAACCAGCAGATCTATAATCGAATGTGTTCCAACCATCACCACAGCATCTTTCAACTAGACACAGTATTTCAGTTTATATTAACTAATGTGCCCTCCTATTTTCAAGGTGAGAGAGTAATTTGGCTTCCATTTCTAGCACAGCTCATTGGTCGCATACAGTGAGGGAGTGGACAGTGTTCTGGTGTTGGAAGAGCCAGCATTTTAAAGTCTTTTAAAGACCAACTCAAATCTGAGACACTGCAGCTTCCAAAGACATTATTATGTAGTGTAAGGAAATGGGTGCATGCCCATAGCCTCTGCAGAGCCTCCCCACTCAGACTACTGTAACATCTTGCTTGAAGTAGAAAAGCTGATTTTGGAAGAAATACTGTGTTGTAAAACTGGGATAACTTAAAAATGAAACACAAGAAATGGATAAACAGCTTAAGTCTTATAAGATTCCAGGTCTTAGCAGTACTGGCAATAGTGTAGGTGGTGTAGAAGTAGTGGTGGTTGTGGTAGCAGTAGTAGTTGTATGAAAGGAAAATGAAGATTTTTATATATAAAAGTATATATAAAACATTTTCAGAGTAGTCCATGTCTTGCAATCTGACTTTACCAAAACAACCCATGTACCACCAACATCACCACCACAACCAATACTACTACTACTACTACTACTACCACCACTAATGGGACATTCTAGAATATACAGTGTAGATATGTATGTGTTCATAACTTTGCAGTTTTCAAATACACAGATGCATGTGTGTTTGTTTATGTATACATTAATATCTACATTATATAGACACACACACACTAATATATACATATCTTGGGTTTACAAGCACATGCACACATACATGCATGTGTGCATACATGTATAGTGTGTGTGTATATATATATATATATATATATATATGTATGTATGTTGATGATGAGTAGAAACAGAGAGAAGTGATAAAATGTGGGTTATGGAGAAGTGTATAAGTACAGTTACACACGCAAATAATTGCGCCTATATATGAGGGTGTGTGTGTGTGTGTGTGTGTGTGTGTATATATATATATATATATATATATATATATATATACACACATACACATTCATGTTTGTCTGTCTATATGAATTATATATGTCTGTATGTGTGTGTGTGTGACACAAGAGCAAGACCCCAGACTTGGTAAAAAAATGATGAGAAAGAGAGATTATACTTATGTATGTATGTATGTATGTATGTATATATATATATATCATCATCATCATCATCATCGTTTAACGTCCGCTTTCCATGCAAGCATGGGTTGGACGATTTGACTGAGGAATATATATATATATGTATATATATATACACACACATAATGTGTGTTAAATAGATTAGTATGTGAGTGTATGTGTGTGTTATGTAACATAAAACCTCAGACCAGATCAATACAAACAAACAAACAAACAATATGGGACTGGTTATTGATGAATGTTTGGTGTGTACATATATATGTCTAGTGTGTGTACAAGTACACATGCACACACACACACACACACACATGCATCAGTCTGTATATAGATATATCATGTCATGTATGCGTGTCTCTCTCTCTCTCTATATATATATATATATAATGTAATATATACGTTTGTATATGGAAAATATTATATTGAGGATCAAAGGAAAACCAGCTGAAAGCAGCAATGAAGAGGAAAAAAAATATTCAGCCAAATAAAGGGTAGTTTTGTGTGTGTGTGCATGCATTGGTGTGTGCGTAGGTGATGATGGTGATGTTTTATGGAAAGCGGCTTTGATTAAGATGTGCACACTACCTACTAAAAATAGCTTGAGTGTGTGTGTGTGTGTATTCATATATGCATATACACACATACTCAATAATAGGTGTATAGCGCTGTTAGATTAACAGTATGTGTGTAAATCGATAGAAATCCCATAAGTTTATATCAGTCTTATTCAATATAAAAAAAAAATTCATTAAATGTTGACTTCTTTGTAGGCCAAATATGAATGTGTGTGTGTGCATATTTATATATATTTATATCTATGCATGTTGTTGCTGTGGCTTAATAGTGAAGGGCTCCTACAGTTTTCTCTCAGAGTTTTCAGAGACCCAGACAAGTGTTTCATCATTTAGATGACTATACTCCACGGAACTGTCTCCTGAAATTTTAGCAGTCTGAGTAATAGTCACGGTAGTCTTTAACTGCTTGGTTACAAATATATACTCTACATCATGTATTGAGTGCTTCCTTTGTGTTTGTACATGGGGAGAGGGAGCAGTTTTTATCAGTTTGAAATGTAATGAAAGTGACAGCAATACAGTACAAGAGTCAGAGCAACAACAACAACAACAACAACAACACACATCTTCTGACCATCTAACCATTGATGCTTATTGCTAAACAGCCATTGGTCAGTACATTTGACCGATGGATTGCTTGCAGAAGTTGTTGGTTACAAACCTATTGTTTGTATTAATAACAAAAAACTTCAAGCTATTTATAACATTCTCCCAGGAGAGAGTGTGTGTGTGTGTGGGGGGATAAATCTAATTTATACACCCTATCAAGAGGGTATCACCTCCTGACTTAGCATCTGCTAAGTCAGGAGGAGATACCCTGTTATTTTAGACAACATCTCCAAGACATGCCTTCTGCATGAAGAATACATAGTTAGGTGCAGACAGAAATTTAATGCAGTAAACAAATAAATTAAAAAAAAAATTAGAATAACTTATAATGAAAAAAAAATTAGTGTTCATAATTCTTATCAAGAAATGCAAGGGAGATAATTTTGAATCCAAATTACAAATTACATGATGGCACACAAGGAGCAGTTAATCTGATAAGTGGTAAATAACATCACAACTGTAGGTATATTCCAGTCTTATTAGAACTCTTCAGTGCAGTATATTCTAACTCAGTTTTGATAATAGCTTCTGTCAGCCCCTGCTTAGTTACCCAGCAAAGTGTTAGAAGATTAGGGGTTTACAGTTGAGAGTGTCTCTCTATAACCGATAAATGCTTGTACAGAATTTCATAGAAGAAGATTTGACATAAAACTCAATGTGGTGGGCGGTGTAAGAGATCAATAGTTCAATTCCGGTTATCTCCTTATTTTTAGATCTTAAAAGCGTTTGTTACAAATGAATATGTGTATATGTATACATATGTGCATACACGTGTATACATATGTGCATACACGTGTATACATACATATAAATACACACACACGTGTGTATGTAAAATGTGCAAGGGTGGGAGGAAAATATGTATGTATGTGTATACATACATATAAATACACACACGTGTATATGTAAAATGTGCAAGGGTGGGAGGAAAATGTAGAAAACATACATATGTATAAACAAACACACACGTATATATATATATATGTAAACTGTGCAGGGTGGGGAGGAAAAGGAAGACAGGAAAAAGAAGGGGAGGCATAGTTGTACAGTGTGTGTGTGTGTGTGTGTGTGTGTGTGTATAAGCCATTGTATGTGAATAAATGTGTTTGTGTATTCACATACAGAAAAGAATCATTTTATCATGTTATATAGATTATCCAGACTAGCAACAACAGCTGTTGCTATCATCATCAATACTACTACAATCATTATTATCATTAGCATTATTAATATTGCTGTTGTTTAGCCCCAGGTCAGGATTAATTAAGGGCATTCCAACCATGAGCATGCCAACATTGTCTCCCCTGCATAGAACCCAGAATTATATTATCTGATAGTACAGGTGTGGAATTTGAATGAAATTTGGCTGTGATTTCTAGCAGGATAAGTGACCAGAAAGAGGTTCCATTAGATCAGCTGTTGCCTTCGTTGTTGTACCTTATAGTTGTCTTTCAGACGGATAAAAAATAAAACACACACACACACACACACACACACACACACACACACACACACACACACACACACACACACAGACACAGACAGAGTCTAGACATATAAATAAAGAATCTATCTGATAGACAAACTTTTAACGCTTCAATACCACTGACACACTGGTATGTTGTGTCACCTCACTTCCACTGCTACTACAATGGTCGCTGCTCTTCTACCTGCTTGGTTACAAATATATACTCTACATCATGCATTGAGTGCTTCCTTTGTGTTTATATGGAAGTGCCAAAGTGAGTAGCAAACAACCATCAACCTGGTCCTCCATTCTTGTTTAGTCACCTCTCCTGTGAGTGATCTTCAAAAACTGAACACTAAAATTGATACCCAATCTTTCCTAACCACATTTATATCCTTCTGAAATTCAAAACTGATATTAAAAAATTGATTTGAAATGTTCAGTTTGTCTCATTAAAGAGAAGCAGAAGGAAGGAAGGAAGGATAGATAGATAGATAGATAAACACAGACAAACATAGACACAAGCTGGGTGGGACTGAAAAGTTCCTGGCCTTAAGGGTATCGTTAACGGCTTGGTTGGAGGTCCAGCCTTCCGAGTTCTTTTACAGGGCTTAGAGAAACAGAAGGACCACTGCAATAACTGATCTTCGTGTATTTTCTTGTATTTTCTTCTCCTGCACAATATTTGTTAAGAAACATGACTTACAGAAATTCAAGATGAGATGAGCAGCAGTTGTTTTGGTCTCACCAGCCTGGGTGGCCTACAAAAGTTCACAGGAGGCAACCATCAACCCTTAACTAAATACCAGCATTTTATTCGCTATGAGGGCAACAGATGGCAGGAACATAATAAACACGAATTAGGAAACAGTGGTGTTTTTACATCCAGTATGTTACTGTGTGTTTGTGTGCGAGTACAAATGCATAAAGGCATGTGGCTTAGTGGTTGGGGCAATCAGCTCATGATTGTAAAGTCGTGAGTTCGATTCCTGGTGGCACATTGTGTCCCTGAACAAGGCAATTTATTTCACATTGCTACTGTCCACTCAGCTGGCAAAAGTGAGTAATACCTGTACTTCAAAAGGTCAGCCTTGTCACATTCTGTGTCATGCTGAATCTTCCTGAGAACTACATTAAAGGTACATGTTTGTGGAGCACTCAGCCACTTGCATGTCAATTTCGATTGGACCAACTGGAACACTTGTCATTGTAACCGACAGAGCACCGGTCATATATACATATATAACTACACACGTGGTGCAGGTGATTTCTTTTCCTTCTTCGGACTTTGCCCTTTCTCCTTTCCAACGAAGGCCTATGCTTCAAACGTCAAAAACTCTCCCTTTTTACTGAGGGTCAAACTAATACATTCCTTAAGCACATCCTCTTGTTGTCCATTATAATTAATTTCATTGTTCATTTATTTGAACTGGCTGTATTTTCTTTCACCTGAAACCAGAAACTGTTCAGCACCCCCTCGTAGACATATAAAGACAGACAGGCAGACAGATATAGATAGACAGATAGATAGGCAGGTAGGGGGAAAAGGATAAATAAATAAATACCGTGCGGGTGACATGTAAAAGCACCCACTACACTCTCAGAGTGGTTGGCGTTAGGAAGAGCATCCAGCTGTAGAAACTCTGCCAAATCAGATTGGAGCCTGGTGTTGCCATCCAGTTTCACCAGTCCTCAGTCAAATCGTCCAATCCATGCTAGCATGGAAAGCGGACATTAAACGATGATGATGATGATGAGATAGAGAGAGATGCTAAAAGCATACATTTGTAATTATTTCACTAATTCAGCAAAAAGAAAGAAAAAAGGAAACAAAGACCCCACAAAGCAATGTGCTGCCCTCTTTCCTCCCCACCACCTCCACCTTTTTGTTATAGTTGTTGATGGGTAACCTCTGCTCGTGCACACACAGCTCTAAAACATTAAGCAGGGCATTATACAAAGATCTCCACTACTAGCACCTGACACACAACATACCACCGTCACCAACACAACCACTACCACACGTTCAACAGTAACAACGACTACAATTAAAAGACACGATACCACCACCACCACCGCATACTGCACAAATGCAGGAATGTGAGAGAGACAGAGAAAGAAGGAAAGAATGAAACCAGAGCAATAACCACGTCTGTCGCAATACAACACCACTACCACCACACTAGCGTGTGTTTGTTAATTACAGGTGTAGTGACGTTAGGCTGCCAGTAGGTAGACATGGAACCAGACGAACAGCTTCGTTAATTTTATGGTATTCAATAAAACGCTACCAATGCCTCTACTCATAACCACTGCTACCCTTTGCATGCGTGTGTGTATGTGTGCATGTGTGTGTGTGTGTGTGTCCGTCCAATAATTATCTGTGCGCCACCTGGTGGTAAATGTCACATAAAGAGAGTGCACACATTAACATACCCAGAGTAGAAGATATTTTGCCAAAGACCAACTATTTCTATGAGGTATAGAAGACTACATCAATGTACGATGTCCTTTCTTTAAGCTGGTAGGCAGTAACTTAAAGGAGATTTGGTTGTTAGATCTAGCATGTCGAGAGACCACAATGTACAGCAAATGACACAAGACAAGATTTAATTCATAACCACAAGTTACAGCACAAGTGTTCTGGTTGTGATACTCATCAATTCTGTGTATTCTGTTAACATCATTTTGCATCTTCCAAAATATATTTTTGTCTCACAACCAATAATTGCAAATTCCCAGATTCCTTGCTGTTTGGATTGAGAGAGAAACAGAAAAATCCCATACAGACATGAAACAATAATTTGTGACCCTAGAATGTTTAGATGCCAAGTTGCCTCTTGGTTGGATTTGAACTCAAGATATAATGAAAACTAGGGCTGTGTCCATGACCTCTCCAAGATCAGAGAGTTTGATGCCATTAATGTTTAACCCTTTTGATACCAACCCAGCTAAAACCAGCTCTGGCTCTGAGTACAAATGTCTTGTTTCCATAAGTTTTGAATTAAAATATTCCACCAAACCTTAGTCACAATTTATGTTCCTAACACCAGCTTAATGATAACTAAGTTATTTTACTAAACTCTTTGTTATATTTAAAATTAATTGAAAGAAACAGAGATACAGTAACGAAAGGGTTAAAGAGCTGCTGGTGAACATCATGATCATCATTTAACATCCGTCTTCAATGCTGGCATGGGTTGGACAACTTGACAGGAAATGGCAAGGGCAGAGGCCACACCAGATTCTATAGTCCATTTTGACTTGGTTTCTCTAGCTGGATGCCCCTTCTAATGCCAACCACTTTACATAATGTACTGGGTGCTTTTTATGTGGCACCAGCACTGCAGAAAAGACATGAGCAGGGAAGAGATTCCAGAAGGAAGATATGCAGAGGAGAAAGGATTGGCTATACTGGTGGTGGGAGGTTGGACACAATACTGCAGACAAGAGATGAAGAGATGAGTGGGTGAGGTGTCCCTGAGTGGTTTTGGCAGGAGGAGACCAGGAAGCTGTCAGAAACTGATGCATAGTCATAACAAGACACAGAGATGTGGGTTTATAAAGTGCTGTCTGAGTCATACAACCAAGGTATAAAGTAGATGGTAAAACAATGTGGAATCTAGTGACTCGGTCTTGGTACATACCAAACAACAACCTGAACTAACAAAACAACATCTGCAGCAACTGCTGCAGTGCTTAATACTAAAATGTACTAAAAATATATAAAATAAATATTTAAACTTTAAAACCTTAAGTTTGCCAAACATCAATAAAAGTTTACATCATCATCATCACCATGAACATCATGAAAATATTGGTGCCATTTGGAAATAGAAGTTATATTTATAGGTATATTTGCTGACAAATTCACTAACATTTGGCAAACAATTAACACTAAGTTAACAATGCCATTAGCATCAAATGTGTTTAATTAAACAATTATCCTAAAACATGCAAAGTTAGACGATACCAGAAGCTGATTTCTCCTACAACTACTAGGCGCAGATGTAGGCATGTGGTTAAGAAGCTTACTGCTCAAAACATGTGGTCTTGGGTTCAGTCCCACTGCACAGCACCTTGGGCAAGTGTCTATTATAGTCCTGGGCCCACTAAAGCCTTGTGAAGGATTAGGTAGATTGATGAAAGGAAAATATGTGTGTGTGTGTGTGTGTGTGTGCGCACTCGTTCTGACATCATGCAATCGTTGTAAATGAGCATCACTGTCATATAAGTGAGGTTGTTCATTTCCAGTCTTCCGTGAAGAAACATGTGTGCCTATAGGGAAACACCAGCTTGTTCATTAACAGTGCTCAGCAGCATTTCTTCCAGTGCCATGTTCTGAGTTCAAGTCTAACCAAGGTTAACTGTCTTTCATCATTTCATAGTTGATAAAATAAAATACCAGTGAAGTACCGGGGTTGATATAATCAACTATCCCCCATCCCCACGTCTTAAAATTGCTGCCTGTGCCAAAATTTAAAATAATTATTCTTAGTACTACTAGCAGAATCATACCACTATCTCTCTCTCACACACACAGTATATTTAATTTCACTTAGGTCCATAAACCTGGCAAATGACCAAAGAAATTCCTCCCTGGCCCTCCCCTATCTGCAGCCAGGTAAACAATAATACTGTCTAAACATGAAGACATTGCAGACAAGAGGAATCAATAGTCTCAAGTGAATGGCTTTATAAGAAAATTTTTGCTTTCTTTTGCAGTGCTACAGACGAAGAAGGAATACAGCTATTCTAAAACTTACCAAGATCCCACTGCTAAGAGCCCTAAAGTGTTCCAATTTCTTTTCCGTCTTTTTTACCCCAACAACAGGGCATTTAAGAAAAGAGTTACTCCTAAAACTCATCTGGTGATCCCACTGCAAGACCTCTAGGGACATGCATAAGTTTATTTACCTCATCAAACCTAGGAAATATCATTGCTAGGGACCTCTGAGAAACCCCACCAATATTTTTCCCTTCCTCAAAGTGTCTGGGATATTTGTTAACTCTGAAGACTGAACCAAAGACCCAGCAATAAAAATTTGGTAGAGGTGCCGAGGTTCTCCATACACTGTGGTGCTGTGATCTTGAGAAAGGCACCTGTGCCTCTACTTGAAGCCAATTCACTGTATTTCTCTCACCTACAAATAGGCTGCCGCAGCTTGAATGAATCAGTGGAAGCGACCACATCTTAGAGTTATTGGTATAATTGAAATGGACAGTGGATTGGCTGATGTAGGCCATCAATAGAGTTCATTCAGGAACATATGGCCACCACCTACACACAGAGATGACATCATTACTACAC
Source organism: Octopus bimaculoides (assembly GCF_001194135.2). Classification (NCBI taxonomy): domain Eukaryota; kingdom Metazoa; phylum Mollusca; class Cephalopoda; order Octopoda; family Octopodidae; genus Octopus; species Octopus bimaculoides. The sequence continues at coordinate 46,195,256 of NC_068998.1, forward strand.
TACACACACAAATTGAACTACTGACACAAATAATTTCAACAGAAAGTAAAAAAAACAACCCACATACACAAATGTTTAAGAATACATGAGTATACACAACAATGCAGTCACAGACACCCACACAGCTCCACCTGTATTTTACATTACTATTTCTTTATCGACAATAAAACATCAAGATTATATCACCTATTCTCTCCATGATACCGATTATATATGCACACATATAATCAAATGCATGTATGTGTGTGTGTGTGTGTGTGTGTGTGTGTGTGTGTGTGTGTGTGTGTATATATATATATATATATATATATATATAAAAAACAAATAATAAATGAGTATATGCATATATACGTACAGGTATGTGCATACCTATGTCTACCTGTATATATAGGTGCATATCTGGGTACAGGACATTACAAACAAAACGTAGACAAGAAAATAATAATAACCAGAGTACAGAAGACACACAAGCCACATAGAGAACATTTTCCTTCACATATATATAAATGTGTGTGTGTGTGTGTGTGTGTGTGTGGTTGAAATGTACAGAAAACAAGAGAGATAGAGAGAGAGAGAGATGAGGGAACAACATACAGGTGTATTAGTTTGATGCTCAAGGAAAAATCTTTTTCCTTTGTTCTTTTTTATTAGTTTCAGTCATTTGATTGCGGCCATGCTGGAGCACCGCCTTTAGTTGAGCAAACTGACCCCAGGACTTATTCTTTTTAAGCCTAGTACTTGGACAATATCATGTGCCGGTTAGATAAAACTGGCAAGGCAGCTTAGGAACTCACAATCGGGAAGACCTTCATTGTAATGTCATCAATCTGCTGCAGACATGACAAATATACTATATACAGATGGTACCATATGGCAATACTAAGATCTTAGTAAGTCATCTGACTTTAGCTACACATGGTATAGGTAAGAGGATAGTAGTTCTAATATCTAATCTGGGTTCAATCCTGATCCAGTCATAATTTGCCTTCCTGTCCCTTCACTTCTCATGTATTTATGATAGCAAGCCATAGTCACTCACCAGAGAGAAATCACAGCCGACTCTCTCAAATTACATCTTATTGTCTTAAAAAAAGGAAGGACATCTTAGAGAATGTAGTCCTAGATACACTAAGTCAAAATGAAGTGGCAGTGGTAGTGTTATAACTGGTATGTCTACAGCTAAACAACCACCACCATCATCAATATTTGAGATGTGGTAAGATATAAGACTGTTCCAGGCCCCTGTAAAATAAAAGTGGAGCAGTTGAGGGGACAATTAGTGACCTATCTTGTATATATTGGTTTTAGTTTTTACTTGGTTGGTGGTGGTGCTTGTAGTAGTAGCAGCAGCAGCTGTGTATCAGCTACAATGAAATGCAAGGTAGTGAATGTAGGTTAAGCTTAAATGTGATTTCATTAGGTAAATGCCATCCTATGATTAAACAACATACATTCACTGACATTAAATCACACAACACATACACTACACAACCACTACTCTATGCTACAACACATACACTACACAGCAGACAAAACACTGAAGCAACACCAGAAACAATACAAATCCTACAATAAAACAAAATACAATGTTGTGAACAAACACAATTTTACATTCCTTAAAATGCATGCACCTGCCAAGTACAGTGATGCACTTGGTGGTGCAGCAGAAAGTTGCATATAGAACTGCTAGCACTCTGAACAAAATGCTTAGTGGTATTTCAAGGTCATCCATCTTTATGTTCCGAGTTCAAATTCTGCTGAGGTCAGCCTTACTTTTCATCCTTTCAAGGTCAATGAAATAAATACCAGTTATATTCTGAGGTCAATGTATTTGACAAGACCCCTTCCTGATAAATTTCAAGCCTCGTGTCTATAACAAAGGGTTCTTATTAAGGCTTTGTGCTTGTAGTAGAAAGGGTTATCATGCTTCTAGGAGCAGATGACAGAATGAGTAGAGCAGTAGACAGAGACACATCGATATTTAGAGTTCAAACAATGCTGGTGTCAACTCTGGTTTTCATACTTCCAGAATCGATAGAATAAGAAAGGAGTTGGGTTATATACCCAACCCACTAACAAAATGAGATCTGGCACCAATATCAGAAATCATCACCATCATCATGACCAAAGATGAGACAACTGGGTTAAATCTTCAGCATTTAATCCGACCATATCAGGCCCAAATGTTCTATCCTTTTTTATGATAAAACTAGCCAGATCAAGCTTCTTACACTTACCCTACAATATCACTCAGAAATAAACAATGACATCTTTGAAATCTCATAGCTACAAGATAATACATGATTAATTCAAAACAATCTTAATCAATGAGCATTACATATAGAAGAGTAATCTAAATGCTAAATGGTTAATTTATGACTAGAAAGAGGTTTCTTTCACCCTTTGGGCTGCAAAGTGAGGGATGTTAACAAATTCAAACCAACTCTCGAATACTGTATTGTTTTGCTGCACTGCAAGACTATACTATTAATCAGAATTGCCAATATCTAACATATAGCTTGGTATCATCACCACCTATTTCTATTTCAGTGCCATTCAACTGAGAGACGACAATAACACCGGCTGACCAATAACAGCAGCTGCAGCCGCTTAATTTGCATATTGTGAAGCTGTTACTGTTGGGTTGGGTTCACTTCGAACACTTGAGTATCTCAACCAGTTACAACCAAACCAAACATTCCACATGTTTTATATGCGCAAACCAGCCAGATCTGGCATCTCACACCTACCCAACACCATCATTCGGAAAATAAACAAACACGTCACCGAAATCTCCAAGCTATGAGATATCATCGTTTAACGTCTGCTTTCCATGCTAGCATGGGTTGGACGATTTGACTGAGGACTGGTGAACCAGGTGGTTACACCAGGCTCCAATCTGATTTGG
>NC_068998.1:46201315-46202112 GCF_001194135.2 Octopus bimaculoides
AGTAGTAATAGTTAAAATGGGGGAAAAAAAAAATATATATATATATATATATATATATATATACATACACACACATATATATAATCTTTTATTCTTTTACTTGTTTCAGTCATATGATTGTAGCATGCTGGAGGGGTTTTAGTTAAACAAATCAACCCCAGGACTTTTTTTTTAAAGTTTAGTACTTATTATATCAGTCTCTTTTGGTGAACTGCTAAGTTACGGGGATGCAAAGACACCAACACCGGTTGGCAGGGACAAACACAGACACAAAGACAAACTTATATAATATATATATATATATATATATATATATATATACATACATACATACATACATACATACACGATGGGCTTCTTTCAGTTTCCCTCTACCAAATCCACTCATGAGGATTTGGTCAGCCCAAGATTATAATAGAAGACATTTGCCCAAGGTGCCACACAGAGGGACTGAACCTGGAACCATGTGGCTGGAAAGCAATCTTCTTACCACACAGCCGTGCATGCACCTATACATCATCACAACAACAACAACCAAGATTGTCTTTCTGTAGAAGGTGATGTTTCATATAAAGGCTCATTGACTTGGGAGAGGAACAAAATAGAGGCGGTGGTGGTAGGCCAACATACACCCACCCACACAGGCATATGGTACACACACACACACACATACACATACACACACGATATATATCGTTTGTTGTTCGTTCCTTCTCGAGCCATGCCTGGCTCATAAGGGACGGTTTGCCAGTTTCATTGGCGTATAGGTTCCCCACCTGGACAAGACGCTGGTCCGT
>NC_068998.1:46202262-46206778 GCF_001194135.2 Octopus bimaculoides
GCTGCTAGATGCAGGAGGGGAGAGTGAGAGAAAGTCATAGTGAAAAAGTCAGAAGTTCACCATTACCTTTGGCCGGAGCTGCATGAAGCTTAGGTGTTTTGCTCATAAACACACACATCGCCTGGTCTGAGATTCAAACCCACAATCCCTTGACCGCGAGTCCGCTGCTCAAATCACTAGGCCATATGCCTCCTGGCACATAAAAGACACCATTTCGAGCATGGCCGTTGCCAGTACCGCCTGACTGGCCCTCGTGCGGGTGACACGTAAAAGCACCCACTACACTCTCTGAGTGGTTGGCGTTAGGAAGGGCATCCAGCTGTAGAAACTCTGCCAAATTAGATTGGAGCCTAGTGTTGCCATCCGGTTTCACCAGTCCTCAGTCAAATCGTCCAACCCATGCTAGCATGGAAAGCGGACGTTAAACGATGATGATGATGATGATGATGATGAAATATATATACACATATGAATTTCCACAGCTTCCATCTACCAAATTTCACTCACAGAGCATTGGTTAACCTGAGGTAGAAGACATTAGCCCAAGACGCCACACAGTATGATCAAAACCCAAACCATGTGGTTGCAAAACCTAGTGATACCAGATTATACATACACACAATTCTGTTCTACATACAATCATGCATACTAGTATGAAGGATATGGTTTATTTATTGACACAAACATTTTTTTTTCTTCTTTTCCATAGTGAGATGCCTATCTTATTTGAAAGTGAAGAAGAATGGAACCCCTTTTCAACAGTTGGTAAAACTGAAGCCAGGCCACTGGCACAACAGTTCTAACAGGGCTTGACGTTCAACTGGGTCAAGGATGGGAGGGCCAAGAGGGTTGCTTGTGTCTGCACACAACTAAACAGGCACCTACAGCGTTATACTTGTTACCAGGTCATACTTAAAGACACAAGTGTATGGTCATGGCTTTATGACATAAAAATCACTCCCTCTCATTCATCCCAGATTTGATTCTCAGTTACTGCTCAAAATTCCCTATTTCCTGTCAATTACTGTCATTCTGTCCACTCCTTCGACATCTAATTAATATTTAATTAACTGCCCATCTCCTTTGTCATCCGAACCAACTGAAACATTATTCAACCAGTCTCCTTAGCCATCCAAACCAACTACCTCAAACTAAATATCATTCACTGTTATCCTGAGCCATCTACAACTTTTCAGAAATCCCCATTTTCATACACCAATGTCCTTCCATAGATTAAAACAGTAACCAACAACATTTTATATACTTCACTCTACAGATTTTATTCTATTATTTCTTTCCATACTTATTTTTTTTTTTTCCATTACATTTAATTTACATAATCTGCTTAGATTGACTGCTGTCAACACAGACCACCACCACCACCACCACCACCACTGTCAACACCTCTATACCCTAACTACCATCACCAACACCACCATAATCAAAACTGCAACAATTTGAGTAATTATCTCCGACAAAACTCAACAACAGCCACCCAACACCCCTGATTCCCACCCCACCCCAACACACACACCCTTCCCCCCTGTTTGTTGATTCATAGTTTTGAACAAAACTCATGAAGGAGATTATGATTAAAAGAGGAAGTAAGCCTTTATTTAGAACAGAACATTAAGAAGAGGTGGAAGTGAAGGAGGGGAGGGTAAAATAATTAGTAAAGATAAATGTCTTGTGTGGTGTGTGTGTGTGTATGCATGCATATAATATTAATTATAATAATTATTATTTAACTTCAGTTTTTTATGCTGACATGGGTTGGACGGCAATAAGCAGCGGTTTTGTGCATGTATTGATGTGTGTGTGTGTGTGTGTTCTTTTATTCTTTTCCTTGTTTGTCATTTGACAGTGGCCATGCTGTAGCACCGCCTTAAAAGGTTTTCTAGTTGTAGAAATCGACTTCAGGACTCGTTCTTTGTAAGCTTTTAGTACTTATTTTATTGGTCACTTTTTGCCGAGCCGCTAAGTTACGGGGACGCAAATACACCAGCATCAGTTGTCAAGCGATGATGCAGGGACAAACACAGACACACACACATAAATATACAGATATAGGATGGGCTTCTTTCAGTTTCTGTCTACCAAATCCACTCACAAGGCTTTGGTAAGCCTGAGGCTACAGTAGAAGACACTTGGCTAAGGTGCCACGCAGTGGGACTGAACCTGGAACCATCTGGTTGGGAAGCAAGCTTCTTACCACATAACCACGCCCACACCTCTCTCTCTCTATGTGTGTGTGTGTGTGTGTGTGTGTTTTATTTGTTTCAATCATTAGACTGTGGCTATGCTAGGACATCACTATGAAGAGGTTTTATTTCAATTAAACAATTTTTTTAAAACTCTGGTACTTATCCTATCTGTCACATTTGCCAAACTGCTAAGTTCTGGGACATAAACCCACCGACACCGGTTGTCAAGAGGTTGTGAAGAACAAACACAGGCACAAAGACACACACACATATGGACATGTATGTACAACAGGCTTCTTTCAGTTTCTTGTTTACCAAATCCACTCAAAGATTCAAGCAGCCTATGGCTACTAGTAGAAGACATTTGCCCCAAGATGCCACACAGTAAGACTAAACCCAGAACCATGTGGTTGGGAACTAAACATCTTACCACACAACCATGCCTGAGCCTATTGCCACACAGCCATACATAAATACATATATGTACTGTTCCGTGATGGTGTATATATATATACAAGGTGGATGAGTAAAGGGTAGCTAACAAGAATAACAATATGAAGGCAAAAATAAAAAAAAATTTGGCTTCATGACTGGCACGAACTGATTAAAGTTTGGGATTGATCTGGTACCAGACAACAATTCAGGATTATTTTTCTGTTTTTTTTACTTAATTTTTGATAGCGGTCGGGTTCATTTTTGGTATTCTTGTTTGTGAGAGCAGTCAAGTTTATTTCAGATATTCTCATTTTAAAAATCATCTTTGGCTAATCGTAGAGAGGATGGTGTTGCCTTGGTGGAGGTTTGTACTCTCTGAGTGCTCTTATTATTATCAGGAAGCAAGCCTGACAAAATGGTTAGTGACATCCTTCTATCACCAGTTTCTGAGTTCAAATTCCAGTGAGGTTAACGTTGCTCTTTCTCCTTTTGCAAGCACTGGAATTGGGGAAATCAACTTATCTCCCCACCCCTAAAATTGCTGGCCTTGTGCCAAAATTTGAAACTATCATTACTGGGCAAGAACAAATCAGAAACAGTAATAAGACTGAAGCGGTTACACTTCACTGCTGCTACTTATTTCTGTGAGAAAAGAATGAATGTCACAACGCTAGCCACCCACAAACCCACATCCACCTTGAAATTTAATTACTTCAGATATTGATTGTATAAATATGAAACAGGCAGTGAAGTCAATATTCAATCAATTACAGATCACTCTCATAACAATTTGTGGCCTCTTGCCATATCACCACCATTACTACTACCACCACAAACATTGCTGTTTTTATTTTTGATATTAATTGATGGTGGTAATGGTGGTTGGTGACACAGGCAACGGTATTGGTGGTGGTGGTGGTGATGGTGAAGATAGATTGTCCTTGGTGGTAGTGATGGTATGTCGGTGACTGGGTGGTGGGCGATGGTATGGTGATGGTGGCTGCAGAGGTGGAGGTGACGGTATGGTGGCATTGGAGGCGATGGTATGGTAGTGCTGGGAGCAATGACATGGTGGCTTTGTAGGTAATGGTATGGTGGTGCTGGGGGTGATGGTATGGTGGTGTTAGAAGCAACAGCATAGTGGCAATGGAGGTGCCAGTATGGTGGTGCTGGAGGCAATGCTGATGGTGGGTGTAATTCCATGGAGGCAGAGAGGGGGGGCTGTGATGGTGGTAGGAGACAGGGAAGGGAGACTGTGGTAGCAGAGACTGGTGGTGGTAGTAACAGTGGTAGTGATGGTGATAGTAATGGTATAGAAGTGGTGTTGGTGGCGGGAGGGGGGAGATTAAGGGCAACTGGTGACTGTTGTTCTCTGAGCGGCTATTGTGTTGCGTCATTGTCTCCAGGGAAGAGAGAGAGAGAGAGAGAATTTAGATTTCAACAACAATCAGAACAACAGGAAGAACAATCTAAGTCTCTATCACACACACCAACCCAATGAGAGGAGGTGGTGGTGGTGGTGGGGGAATCAAAACCAGGAAACAAGACAAAGACAATGGGAAAAACAAGCCAAAGTGTGTGCATGTGTGGGTGGGTGGTGGGGAAAGGATGAGAGAGAGAGAGAGAGAGAGTGGGAGAGAAAGATAGAATAAAAAGGACAAAATATAATTAAAATAAACGATTGAAAGGGAGACAGGGTGGGGGCATAGAGGAAATAATAAAGGACAGAAGTTCCCAGAGGAACCAAAAATATAAATCAGGTGGATACAACAACCACTAGGCATGCAGAGTTATAAAGATCATACACATATATATATATATATACATACACACACATTTATATATATATATATATATATATATATATATATATATAT
>NC_068998.1:46206881-46208361 GCF_001194135.2 Octopus bimaculoides
ATCCCACCTTCCTGCACTTCCAATTATGTTCATTTACAAATATAGAATATTTGGGAAAAGAAACTGAGGTTGGTGTTTTGTTTACTAGCTATGAAGGCAGCGGTGGTGATGCAGCAATAGTACTGGTGGTGTGCGACAATTCGCCCCCCCCCAACCCCGCAAATAGTGGTGGCAGTGTTTTATTGTTGTGGTTGTTGTAATAGTGGTGGTGGTAGGTGGAGTGGCTGGTAGAGATGACAGCTGTAGAAACTTGTGTTTATGTGGACAATAAAGACATTCAGATGAGAGGGACACACAGACAGACACTGTAGAGATGAGGGGGGAGGGAGATATTCAAGGTATGTAAAATAAAAAGAAAGCCTCAGGACACCAATAATAAATGACTAGTTTGTATGTGTGTGTTTATATAAGGAGAGAGCAGATGTGTGTGTGTGTGTGTGTATACATGCACACACATATATACAGGCAAGTACTAGAAAGGCAGACACAAGAAGGTTTAATGCATATATTTATATGGAACACAAAATGTAGAGTAGAAAAGAAAAATAAACAAAAGGAGTTACATAAAAAGTCATCTTGACAGCTGTTTCAAACAAACTATTGCTGTTGCTTATATTGTAACAACATTCAAAATAAAGATTTATATATGTATATAGTCCAACCCATGCCAGCATGGAAAACAGATATTAAAGGATGATATTAGTGGTTAAAGTGTTGAACTCACGATTGCGAGATCATGGGTTCAATTCCCAGACCGGGTGTTGCGTTGTGTTGTGTTCTAGAGCAAAGTACTTCATTTCATGCTGCTCTGCAATCATTTCAACATCTGACATGTGGCACCCATTGCACCTGTACAGGTAATGTCGATCTGATGGAGGGAGTGAGCTTATATGTACAGAAACATTTGATTACTATAAGAAAATCATCTGTGTGGGTGTTCAGTAAGAAATTGTCAAACCCTTATAGGTCGTCTAACGATGGGAGAATCCATGATATACACGCACACACACAACACTGGAACTGGTAATTACAAATATCCTTTATAGAGGATATCCTTAATTCTTTCTCTCTGAAGAAGGAATAGTTGGCTTTTATATGGAAATCTTTGCTCAATGAGATATACGCCACAGTTGTATATTCGCAATTGATTGAACAAAAGGTATACCTACACAAATGTGCTGTGTCCTCATCCTCATACTGTTCCCTCGTAACTTTTTGAGATGTCTTGCAAACAACTCGCACATGCAAGTGCTACCAGTTGAGAACTCCACATACCGGAAGCCAGCAAGTGTATGGGGTCACCAGGAGAGAATGCGCACTGTTTCGGGGCCTACCTCTCAACGACATCAATGCACACCGCCCTGACTGATATGAGGCCCCGCTTGCTAGATCAACTGGTTATTAAATAAAGCTCAATATTTCTCTAACCATCGCTCATCGTCTTTTTTTAACCAAATCCAGTGGCTAGCCTTCTCCACTG
>NC_068998.1:46208410-46209884 GCF_001194135.2 Octopus bimaculoides
ATATCGGTCATGGTGTTAGGCCTAATGATAACAGCAGTCGTCTCACACTGTGTCCAACAAACCCTCTACATCCAACTTCGATTGGAAAATGCTCCACTTTCCAGCCTGCGTCTTCACATTTCTCAAGGAGGTTTACATAACGGTCAATCTTTAGAGCCCGCACGGCATCTGTGTCATCTTCCTGAGGAACCGTTAACTCTACTAGATTTACAACTTTTTAAGAAAAATGAATAATATTTTAATGAAATTTTCTACGAATACCTTTCAGGTGGTGTAGATTCTGATTATATTGGAATTTATTGTGAAAAATTTTTTCAAGGATGGGAGGGAGAGTTTTAGACAATTCACATGCCTTGACTGTTTCTGCATAACTTTATAAAGAAAAAGAGGTATTTCTAAAAATACTTTTCAGATGGTATAGATTATGATATTGGAATTTCATGTAGAGAGAAAAATATATAAATAAATAAAAAATAGGGGGTGCACACATGTAACATAATGACATACATCACATATATATGATCTAAAAGAAACTCGAAATTTTGAAATAAAATGTGGATGCTGACTAATCTTTTTTATTTGACATTGAATTCTGATAAAACTGTAACTGACACCAACTGAAAGGTATTAATAGAAAATTTCTGTTTTTCTGAAAGGTATGAAGAAATAAAGCTATAGGAGGTGGGCACACTTGTGTAGGTATGCCTAATAAATTACCATTACATCTAAGGAAGAAACTATATCAAAAGGTTGAACAAGCTAAAAGATTGATAAAATAACTACTAGTCATACATTTAATCCTTAAATGGTGGATACCATCAATTGATCTTTCATTAGCGAACAGCAGACATCATCAACTGACATCCAAACGTCTACTTTGTCAAATGCACCTAAGCATAAGTGACCCTTATCATTGGGAGAAATCAGGTCAGAAATGGAAGATTTATGCAGCAATGAAATTTTTTCCGACTTTCCTTTATCAGATGAAGTTGATGATGATGATGATGATGATGTTGATGATGATGATGTTAATGATGATGATGCTGTTCAAGATAGAGGAAAAAAAAAATTATGCTTCAACGAGTTGTGGATGGAAAATGTGCACTGATTTTTTTTTTCTTTTCTCTATTTGTACATTTGTTGAACAATAACAATCTGGGAAGCTCGAATGAATTTATGCTCACACCGGATGCAAAGGAAAGTAAATATTTTACAGCACTTTTTTGATAATGAGATTGTAAATATTCATAGTTTCACGCTTATTTAAAGCGAAAATAAAAAAGATTTTTCTTTCTTTCTTGTATTCACATTCATACAACCCATTCCTGCCATTTCAGGGTTGAATCACACCACGACCACAACCTACCACAGTGTAACCATTAGAGACATTAGGGAAGGTTAACCAGGGTTTTAAAACTGGTAAAAAATATCAATGTAAGAAATGGTAATGGTAAAAAGTAAACATTTAAGTAGT
>NC_068998.1:46210682-46212320 GCF_001194135.2 Octopus bimaculoides
ACATACATACATACATATATATATATATATATATATACGATGGGCTTCTTTCAGTTTCCGTCTACCAAATCCACTCACAAGGCTTTGGTCGGCCAGAGGCTATAGTAGAAGACACTTGCCCAAGGTGCCACGCAGTGGGATTGAACCCGGAACCATATAGTTGGTAAGCAACCTTCTCACCACACTGCCACTCCTGCAACTCCTGTAACTGTATATAAAAAAAACAATCATACCTTTCAAATGTATTGAGTGTTTTCAATTCTTGAACCTATCAACAACTGTGTGTGTGCGTGTGTGTATAACAGTAGTCCAAATATGGATTCAGAGAATCATGCAGTAAGCGTCTCCTTCAGAACTGGTTATTTAGAGTTGAACTGTAGATTTAACCATGATGTTTTGGTGATCTGATGAGCTAGCTTTCTTTATTTGCATTGATTAGTAGATATACAATTGTATAATTTTGAACATACATATTGATACAAACACGTATGTATAATTTTACGCTCACTGAAATTAATACTACATGAAGGAGGTTACGAAATTGCTATAATCATACAGAAGTCATATAAGATAAATGAAGCTATCTTCGCCTCACACACATCTCCTGTCTTTATGTTTTATCTATGTCCAACCCATTGTTTGTTGTTGGCACTCCGTCGCTTATAACGTGGAGGGTTCCAGTTGATCTAATCAACGGAACAGCCTGCTCGTGAAATTAACGTGCAAGTGGCTGAGCACTCCACAGACACGTGTACTCTTAACGTAGTTCTCGGGGAGATTCAGCATGACACAGTGTGATAAGGCTGAACCTTTGAAATACAGGCACAACAGAAACAGGAAGAAAGAGTGAGAGGAAGTTGTGGTGAAAGAGTACAGCAGGGTTCGCCACCATCCCCTGCCGGAGCCTTGTGGAGCTTTTAGGTGTTTTCGCTCAATAAACACTCACAACGCCCGGTCTGGGAATCGAAGCCGCGATCCTATGACCACGAGTCCGCTGCCCTAACCACTGGGCCATTGCGCTTCCACATGTCCAACCCATACCTCCAAGGAAAATGGACATTAAATGATAACGGCCATAAATACATATATACACATGCACACGATGTAATATAATATGGAATATATTTATATACATGGATATTTAAGTCATGGTAACATCATGTGCAAGTGCATGTGTGTATTGACAAAACGCAGAAAATGTATAAAGTACCAAGTGTTCTCACACTACTTTAAATGAAGTGTGATCAATATACAGTTTACCATAGTGTGGTTTATAATGTTGTGGTTCATACACACACACACAGAAAGGGGGGAGGTTAGAGATCAGGCCTTCCACCATCACCACCATCATCATTCAGGCATCAGACCCACCATCACCACCACCACCACCTTCTGCAGTGACCTTCCTCTTCCACGTCTACTCTTCACTGACATCACATCCGTTTTTTATCATGCACAATATTTCCATATCGGGTGATACATATACACACACACACACACACACACACACACACAGAGTTTTAATACCCAGTCACTTTCAGCTCACCTGTGATCTATCTAAATGTCAGTTAACACATTGTACACATCAAACAGATCCATCTCACTCTCTACATTCCATGCAATGCTGCACCCCCCTAC
>NC_068998.1:46212622-46213053 GCF_001194135.2 Octopus bimaculoides
CACAGAGTCCCATGGGCCTCCTCCTTCACACACACTTCCATCCCACTCTCATCTTAAACAGCCCACCTACACTAATAAGCTACACTAATAAGCTATGTACATCTGACAACATACTCACCCATCCACTCACTTTCCTGGGTCACATATATATTGCTGGCCCCACCCTCTGACAGACCATGAACACACAACCATCAGCCCCCACACATCAAGGCCACACAAACATACACATGTATATATACACACACATACACAAACACACCAAGGCCATACAGACACACTTCATACGTACACACACACACACCCACACACACACTAACAAGGCCATTCATACATATGCACACACAAATCAACAAGGCCATACACACACACATCAACAAGGCCATACACACACACACACTTCAACAAGGCCACACACACACACACACTTCAAC
>NC_068998.1:46213969-46215270 GCF_001194135.2 Octopus bimaculoides
GGTAGTGGTGAGGGTGTTTTGGGTGTTGGGGAGAGGTTGCTAGTGCTGGGGCAGGGAATCATGGTGGAGGGGGGAAGTGGTTGAGTGGTGGTGGTGGTGGTAGTAATGATGGTGATGGAAGGAGCAAGGACAGACAGGTTGTGGTCAAATGTAGCAGGGGGGGGGGTGGACGTGGGTGGAAGAGGTGATACCATGTAAAGACAGGAAAAAAAAGCAGGACACCACACACACACAGAACTGCTGTCAGTCACTAATCCATTGTCTGTGAGTATGTGTGTGTATGCATGTGCATATGTGAGTGTACATGCGGCAGGGCCTCTCACTCATCCCCCCCTCCACACACACACACAAATACACACATACACCCACATGCAGCTGTGATTTAATATTTATAGCAACTACAAATGTGAATGTCAGAAACAAGACCTTACATGATGATGATGATGATGTTGGCTGTGCTGGTGGTTGTTATGGTAACAGAGACAACCATGGGAGAAATTTTTGTTTTGTTTTGCTTCACTTTGCTTTTGTGGATTGGCGGAATCGTGGAGAACATCAGATAAAATGCCTGGTGGTATTTCATCCAGTTCATTACACTCCGTGTTCAAATTCAGCTGGGGTCAACTTGGCTTTTCAGCCTTTCAGGTGTTAATAAAATAAAGTACGGAGTCAAGTACTGGACTTGATATTATCTCAACTGACCCTTCTCTCTGCAATATTGTGGTCAAGCATCTAAGTTAGAAACAGAAAAATGAGGATGGGGGACAGAGGAGGCTAAAGGGGTTGACCAGACCTTTGTAGTCCCCACCTCCTTCCGCTCAACTAGTGAGCAAGAGAAAGAGCCCTCAGAAATTCTAGGTTGGTATCCAGCATGCTGGAACACCACTGGGAATGAGGGACCCCTTAGCTTTTGTTAAAGCATGTCTCTAGAACCCACTTCAGACCCAAGCTACGTCTGCTCTGATAATTGGACAGTAATTTTTCACAAGAAGAGGCTAAGTCAATTACATTGATCCCAAATGGTTCTGAGTTCAATCCTGCTGCATGGCACCTTGGGCAACTGTCTTCTACTATAGCCACGAGCTGACCAAAGCCTTGAGAGAGGATTTGGTAGATGGAAACTAAAAGAAGCCCGTCGTGTGTGTGTGTGTGTGTATATATGTGTGTGTGTGTGTGTGTGTGTGTGTGTGTGTGTGTGTGTGTGTGTGTATGTATATATATATATTTATGCGTGTGTCCTTGTGTCTATGTTTGTCTCCCCCCACCATCGCTTGACAACCAATGTCGGTGTGTTTATGTCC
>NC_068998.1:46215707-46226723 GCF_001194135.2 Octopus bimaculoides
TATATATATATAACAATATGTACTGATATATATATATAGTGCTGGTGCCATGTAAAAAGCATCCAACTAAGTAACAATTAGGCAACGAGTACTAAGTATGTACCAATGAATACCTAGTGCATTCCAACAAGTACCTATGAGTACCAGTGATTCATTTGTATTTTCCACCCTCCAAGAAATACTGCACTCTATATATAATACATGAGACTGTAACAATTTTGTTTGAGGGTTAAACTTGTCCAACAAGTTAACATAATCTGTGATTGTATATTAAGGCTGAAGCAATAACATTTTGGCAGAACCACTGCAGCCATTTACCATCCTCAGAAATATACTGTAGTCTCTTAGTATATATATATATATATATATATAATAATCCTATCTTCTATAGACACAAGGCCTGACATTTTGGGAGTAAGAGACAAGTCGGTTATATCAACTTCAGTGCTCAACTGACCCTGAAAGGATGAAAAGCAAAGTTATCTTTGGTGTAATTTGAACCCAGAACATACAGATTCAGAAGAAACGCCGCTAAGCATCTTGTCCACTGTACTATTGATTTTCCCAGCTCACTGTCTTCTCCCTCTATGTATAATAATACTGAAGACAATAACTGTTTGTCTAGTAAGTGACTTGATATGAGACTGTGGGTTATAGCAGAAGCCATTACATTGTGGAAGAACTGTTTTAATAATACACAAAGCAGTAAAATTCATTTAGAATTTATTTCCTGCAGTGTCATAATTTGTTATAATGTGACCTGATCATTGACAATGATCACATGAATATTTTGACAACTCACACAATAAATTTAAATTTAAAAAGAATTTAAACAGCTTTGTGTGCTATTAAAATGGTTCTTCCATGACGTAAGTTATTTATGAAACTCTTTTATTCCATTCAAATTTAGAGTAGTAACTTAGTGTAGCACTGTACAACAATGGTCTGACCGACTGATTAAATAAGCAACAGACCAACAGACTCCAGTGACTGACCAAATGGCTGATAAGGTGGTAAGCTTTCAAGTTTTCCTTTATTCTGAAGATCTTACTTATTCAGATCCATATTGGTTGCCTAATCCAATCTGATCACTGTAGTGATCAGATGACTGGATGTTTTACACCACTAGCCACCATGCACTTCCAATTCTTTTTGATTGAGCCCTTCATCTTCCCATCGTCATGAAGGCTTTCCAAGTGGCCCTTTTTTGATCTCTTGGATACCACTCAGCAACAGTGTGGTTCCGTCTGTTGTCTGTCAACCTTGCAACATGCCCAGCCCAACAGAACCTGTGCTTCTGGTATTTTGTGATCACATCTTTCCTGCTACCCCTTCTCTTGAATTACTTCATCTCTGATATGCTCTCTTCCTAGCATGAATCTTTCCATGGTTCTCTTTTCAAAGTAGCCCATATTTCACTTGCGTATAAGAGCACAGGTTGAACAAGCATCTTGTCCAGCTTCTTTAAGTGCATCTTTATTGAGGTAAACACCTTCCATCCTGCCCTTATTCTCCTCAAGATTTCTAAGTTCATGTTTTGGCAGACGGACTCCTTTATTTTCTTGATGCCAACACTTCTCGCCCTTATTTAGCCTTGTGCTGCATTTTCCGTGATTCCTGTCAATAACCAAATTATAACATTTCGAAAGATAATCCTGCATTTATAGAGTGACACCAGGAGAAACCTCTAAATCAGGGACACAGAATCCCCTTGCTTGCACTTAACTCTTTTGTTACAATATTTCTGTTGAAAGACATTCCCTTTCATCATCATCATCGTTTAACGTTCGGTTTCCATGCTAGCATGGGTTGGACGATTTGACTGAGGACTGGCAAGCCAGAAGGCTGCACCAGGCTCCAATCTGATCTGGCAGAGTTTCTACAGATGGATGCCCTTCCTAACACCAACCACTCCGAGTGTGTAGTGGGTGCTTTTGAAAGATTGAAGAATTTACTAGAATAACTCATTAAGCTGGTCTTTAGAATGAATGTGAAATTCTGATGGAGGGTCTTAATATAGACCACTTCAACCCTTTAAGCATTTAGATCCCTGTCCAATGTAACGCTTCTTTACTCACAGCATTTCTAATTAACCAATGGTCTGATTGTTTATACTTTGAATGATATTATGAGGCAGGTGTGAGAAGCTGGATCTGGCCAGTTTGAATATATAACTGGTAGAATGTTTGGGCTCGATATGGTTGGTTACAATAGGAATTTTGTATTATAGAACCAGAGATGGTCTTAGGAGAATTAGTAACAAAAAGAGTTAAAATTTGACACGATCCACTGACAGAGTCTCTAAAAACACCCCTGTATGAAAATAATGGTTTGATCTTGAACACCCAAGCACAAATTTGTAAAACTAAGACTCGTTATTTTTCTCAACCAGACACACTCACTCCCATCATAACCAACCAATTTCTTATTAACTTAGTTTACTACAAAAAAGGAAAAAAAAAAAACTTTCTCCCCCTCCCTCAAATCATACCCTGTTGCTAACTAAAAGAGATAAGAAAAGGCAGAAAACCATTAGAGAAGATAGTCTCAGATACAGCAGTGAGATAGTGAAAAATAAAGGTTGGTATGGTCATGGCTGGAACGTCTTTGTAGGTTGGCAAGACGAAGGTTGTCATGACACTAAACAACACAGACAAGCAATTATAATTCATTTCTTAAAATTATTTGTCAAACTGTGTCATGGTTTATGAAATATCAATGAAACACACACACACACACACACACACACACAAACACACACAGTCACAGATGTTCCTCACCATTAATTTTACTTCAGATCTCCATTAATTGTTTTATTAATTACATACAATTATTTATATTGATCTTAATTATATTGCTGGCTGGATTTTGTTAATTATAAAATTTCAGTCAACAGAGAAATAAAAATTGATCACTACACAATAGAAGAGGTATTTTTCCTTATTTCACTGTGTGTATATCAGATGTGTGTGTGTGTGTGTGTGTGTGTGTGGATCAGTAGATGTGTGTGTGTGTGTATCAATAGATGTGTACGTGTATCCAGTGTGTGTGTGTGTGTATACACAGATGTGTACGTGTATCCAGTGTGTGTGTGTGTGTGTGTGTGTGTGTGTTTTGTATGTGTTTGCGTCTACATGTATCCGCATGGGTGTGTGTGCATGTGTACCTGTATCCAATGTGTTTGTGAGTACGTGTATCTACATGTGTGTGTGTATGTGCATGAGCGTGTATAAATGTACGTGTTCATACGTGCACGGCTTATGCATATGTATGCTTCACAGAGCAGTTTGCAATATATTTTTTGCCAACCAAGAACAACACTAACATCTTCTGCCTTGTTGAATGTTCTGTGTGTGTGTGTGTGTGAGATTGATAGATAGATAGATAGATAGATAGACGGACAGAGAGTATTAGAGCATTTGTGCGAGAGAGTGTTGGTGCATGTGCGAATATGAACGTGTTTTAGCCAGAGTGCAATGCATCAACACACCATCTGCCAAGGTTGGAATTTCGAAGGGACAATCATTCCTAAAAATGATCTTAAGGCATACACATCCATCATCTTCATTCATTCTATGTCCCTGTCTGCATCATTGCTATATAGTTGTTGCCGCTAAACTGGACTCATCCGTCATTTTCGCAACATCCTTTCATCCTAATGAAGTTTCTAGCAAACTTTCTCACAAATCTAGGCACTGGTTTAGTTATCTGTAACCTAATCATGTAACTAGTTGTACTACATTCTATGTTGTCAATAGTATTAAGAGATACATTAACAATGTTTAGTTTTGTGGCTTTAGTATATAGTACTGGACCAATTATCCAGTAAGCTTAGGACCAGAAGTGGCCTGGATTTCTGGGTTTTCCAGTTTTCTGGAGATACACTAAATATAAATTAAACTATGAAAAGTAAAGAACTAAATTGTGTTTAACAGGCTCTAATACACCTTTAAAACAGGGTCCGTTTGATATTAATGTATTTAAAATTCTTAAAATATGCCATATTGTTCTATATATACAATATGTTTATAGGATGAAAAGGAAAGAACATGATAAAGTACCAGTGCTGGTTCCACACAAAAAGCACCTGTGGTGGTGCTATGCAAAAAGCACAGGTGCTGGTGCCATGTGAAAGGCACTGGTGCCATGTGAAAGGCACTGGTGCTGCTATCGCATAAAAAAACGCCTAGTACTTTATTGCCCACAAGGGGCCAAACAAGGATAGACAAAGGTATTAAGTCGATTACATCGACCCCAGTGTGTAACTAGTACTTAATTTATCGACCCTGAAAGGATGAAAGGCAAAGTCGATCTCAGCGGAATTTGAACTCAGAATGTAACGCCAGACGAAATACCGCTAAGCATTTCGCCCAGCGTGCTAACGTTTCTGCCAGCTCTCCGCCTTATAGATTACAATGTTTCTTTAAACCTATAAATCTAATGGATTTACGGGTCTCTAAAACAGCCCTTCTCACAAGTCTAGTTGGGTAGGCTGCTGGTTCAGTTGTCTTCCACCCAACCACCTAGCAAGTTGTACTATTACTATAGCACTGAAATAGTGGGACCAACAAACTAATATTTAGTTTTCTAAATCTATAAGACTCACGATGGATTTATAGATTTCTAGCAGCTTTCTTCACAAGCCTAGCCTGGTGGGGTACTAGTCCAGTTTTCCATGACCCAAGTACACAATATATTGTACTAGACTGTGTTACCAATAGTACTGAGACAGTGAGAGAAAGAGTGAGAGAATGAGAAAGAGAGAGAAAGAGTGAGGGGGAGAGAGAGACATTAACAATGTTTAGTCTTGAGGCTGTAGTGCACTATAAAATTTATAGATTTCAACCTATGTTGCATTTGTAAAAGAAATTAAAATACACAGAAAAAAATCATTAAAACAACCATCATGTTCATTTTAACGTTCACTTTTCCATGCTTGCATGAGTCATACAGAGTTCACTGAGGTAGATTGTTCTATGGCCAGACACCCTTCCTGTCACCACCTCTCGCCTGTTTTCAAGCAAGGTAATATCTCCCTATGACAAGATCACATCTTGCAGGATACTGGAAATAGTGATACAACACTCATTTACAACTATTGCACAAATATCAAGACAAGAAGACACAAACACACACATATAGATAATGGGCTTCTACTAGTTTCCCTCTAGCAAATCCATTCACAAAGCTTTGGTTGACCCAGGGACTGCCATACAGAGGGACTGAACCCAGAACCATGTCTTTTTAATATTAATATTTTGTGACAATGCTTTACTGTACCATAATATCGCCATTGTTGTTTTCATCCCCATTAGTACAGTTCAGATCATGTAATCCCTGTGTATTTCACGCGAATTAATGTATGTGGTTTCGCCAGGGACAGAATAACTTCTCTTGTGCTAATGTCTTGCTGAAATGCATCCAGTAAATTTTGTTAAATGGCTGGTGTTACAAACAGTATCTGGCTGAAGGAATCATGCCAAAACTGGAGTGTACAAGTAAGACAGGGTCCCTGGCACATCTAGGGTTGGGGAGCAGTAACTCCATATAAGTGACTTGGCCATCGATGACTGACCAACCAGCATCGAAAAGTGAATAGGGAAGTGATGACAAGGAAGTAACTTTTTTTATAAGTCATATTGAACATTTGTGTGTGTGTTTGAGTATGTTAGAGTGTGTGTAAGTGCAAGTGAGTACATGTGGGCGCGCAAGTGAATGTGAGCATATGTGTGAATGTGGGCATGTATGTGAATGTGGGCATGTGTGTGAATGTGGGCATGTGTGCGAGTGAATGCGCATGCATGTGTGTGTAAGGTTATAATCAATTGTATCGAGCTAAGTATTTTGCTTCATTGACCTAAGAAGAACAAGAACTAATGTTGGCCTAGGTGGGATTTGAACTCAGAAAGGAAAGAAATCCAACTGAATGCAACAGTGTGTGTGTGTTCGTGTGTGCATGTATGCAAACACACACACGTGCATGTCTCTTTGCCACTTACTCCATATGGAGAGTTAAGATATATACGAGATATAAATAAACGACACAGGATCATGAAATATAAGAGACACACACACCTACATACACAGACGCCAGGTGTCCTGAATGAACATGCCACCAATCACACTTCAATATATTTAAATGCAGTCTATGATGTGAGGGAGAGAGAGAAAGAAATAGAGAAAGAGTGTGTGTGTGTGTGTGTGTGTGTGTGTGTGTGTGATATAGTACTGATGGCTGAGCAAATTGGGTAGGAAACAATCAGCCAAGATGTGTATATAGGTCGGCAGAATACATTCTTATCAAATAGATAGGTCCAGTCCATGTAGCTGATAATAGGGGTGGGGGAGGTGTAAGGTAGAAACAAGCAAACTACAGTAAGACTCAGTGACTGATCTAGATATTGCATATTAATGAAAATGAAAGTAGTGGTTAGTTAAAAAAATGATCAAGGGAACCCCGGCGTTGCCACAAGCTTGTGATGTCAATCTACCAACTAAAGGACAGAGGTGCTTTTCATGCTTGATTGAGTACGAAGGCTCATAAGCAGGAGTAATTAGTTTTATAACTAGATGCCCCACCTACAAATAATTCTTCAACTGTGTCCAATAAGCAGCGACACCCATATTTTTGTTGAAGCAATCCAGCAGGAGCTATAGTCACACTATTTTAAACTTGACTTTAACCAAGAGACAAAAAAAAAGGAGGGAAAGAAAAACACTGGGCTTTGGTTCACACATTTGCAAAGTTAAAACTATCAGGTGAGGTGTGGGGGGGTGGATGCATGTGCCACATTCTTAAGTGGGTTTGGGCCAACAAACTTATGACTGAAGATTTCACTAAACAACTACTGGTCAGTGTCTTGGGTGCTCTGTGGGTATACTGCAGCAATCCTGAAGGTACACTGCAGTTATCCTATGAGCATACTAGTTATGCAGTGGGTACATTGTGGTTAACTAATGCATACAATGTGGTTATCTCATGGGCACACTGCAGTTAAGCTGCGGGGCACATTGCAGTTGTCCCGTGGACACGTTGCAGTTGTCCCGTGGGCACGTTGCAGTTGTCCCGTGGGCACGTTGCAGTTGTCCCGTGGGCATGTCCCATTGCCCTGCGGGCTCACTGCAGTTGCCCTGCAGGCATGCTTATCCGCAGGCACACTGCAGTTGTCCTGCCGGCACACTTCGGTTATCCCATGGGGACACGCCGGTTACCCTGAGGGCACATGCCGGTTATAGACCCTGGAACGCTCTGGTTATCCCATGGGCACACTCCGGTTGACCCATGGACACACTCCGGTTGACCCATGGGCACTCCAGTTATCCTGTGGGCACACTGCAGTTATCCTATGGACACACTACAGACATCCCATAGATATGTAGTTCTGTGAGTGTACTGTAAAGAAAAAATATCTCAAGATTTAAAATTTAAATGGTAAATACAGTCAATGATAACTAAAAAAGATATCACCATATAGTTTACAATCAGTTAGCCTACCATTAAACATTCTGCAATTAGCCTACTGCTACATGGTTTGTAGTAAGTTAACCCAATACCAAATACTTAACAGTAAACCTTGTTAAAGTCTCCATCAGTTTGCCCATACACAGGGTTAACTATATTTCTGTAGATGGGAAGTTACTGGATGTAGTTCTGGGAAAGCTTTCTTTTGTGGAAGACCAGCAGTTTGCCAATGTAGCAAGAGACCCAGTTGTCCTTGCCACCAAAATTGTCCAAAAGAAACAAAGATTGATATATTTCATTATCGCAGAGAAACTCAATATAAAGGGCCTGAACAAACATCACAAGGTATTCCACCAATTAGGCACGCTCTAAAAGGACAAGGGGCTAGGTTGATCCTGGTAACCCATCCCAGGATTGAATAGTTTACCGTCAATCAACCTTCACTATTGACATATGTGGCCTTGTGTCAATCCAACAAACCACCACCACCACCACAATCACCACTACTACTACTACTAGTACCACTACTACTCTCAAAACATAATATTATCAATAGTGGTGAGTTGTTTTGACTTCATCAGTCCATAACATTCAGTCAGATAAACTACAAACATCAATACACACACACACTTTCTAAACATGTCTATCAATACATCACCACCACCACCATCATCATCATCATCACAAAAGTCAACATGGCTTCACCACTATCACAACAATCATCTAAACAACCATCACCACCACCAGCACCAACACCACGGGGCAACTGTGTTATTAGAACTAAAGCTGTGTTATTGTATTATTATGTAAATTTGGACTGATGCCATATAAGGACATGGCAATATAGTAGTGGAAACAGTGGTGGTGGTGAGAGAGATGGTGATGGTAAAATAATTGGTGGCTGTTCTTATAGCCCAAGGTCAGTATAGACACTGTAGTATCATTATGGCAGGAAACCGAATGAAGTGGTGCAATCCACAGATCCATCATCTTAATTCCAGCCCTTATTAAGGACCATATTGGACTCTCCAACACGGAGTAATGGTATAAGTTACAGCTCTCTCTACCATTGTCCAAGCTCTTCCATCAGGCCTAAAAATTCTTGTAACATTGACCGCAGTGTAGGCTGGCAAGGTAGACTTAGCGGGTGACAGTTGCTCTTTCTCTGCACTTGTTGTTGTTGATGTTGTATGTCCCAGTACAACAGCCTCAATGTTCTGAACCAGTAAAGCTATTGATACTGCAGCTGTGTGTGTGTGTGTGTGTGTGTGTGTGTGATTTATGACTGAGCTGAGTTAGAGGTTGTTTTGAGAATGATGTAATGTTCTTGGGGTGCTGTATGTTTATGTCTGGATCTTTAGAGATGGGTTTTGGCGTTTAGTGACTTGACGGAATTTGCAGGAGAAAGCTTACTCTGGCAACATATTGTGCCTCTTGTATGTCAAGGAGGTCGTCCATATTAAGTATTTTCAGATGTGACAGATGTATAGGAGTGTATAGGAGTGTATAACAGTAGAACCTCTGGAATTAGGACAGATGTGGTTGATGTAAAAGTAGTTAAGAATGGGAGTACGTATTGCCTGAAAGTCCCAGAATTGCTTTAACTTATTAGATGTAATTGGTAACTTCTGTTAGGTTGGCAGCTAGTTCGTGCTAGAGACAGTTGTATATAGTTGTACATCTGTCCTAATTCCAGAGGTTCTACTGTTATACACTCCTATACACTCCTATACATCTGTCACATCTGAAAATACTTAATATGGACGACCTCCTTGACATACAAGAGGCACAATATGTTGCCAGAGTAAGCTTTCTCCTGCAAATTCCGTCAAGTCACTAATGAGAAAAAGGGTGAAAGACATTTAGGGAGATGGCACCTTTGTTGGTCAAGACAAATTTGTATTTCTCCAGGCAAACTATATAATACATGTGTACAAAATGTAGTGTCACATGGGAAAAAGGACATCATGGTGCTGCATGTACAAAGGGACATGGTTCCATATGTGCAAAAGCAGCGTTATGCCACATGTGAAAAGGAGCTTGGTGCTACATGTTAAGACATGATTATTTATTGAATGTGCAATATGTGGAGAGAAATAAGGGCTATTGAGTGGATAAAGCCTATTTTGAACACATCCTTTAAAGCTGGATACAAACTGTATAAGGGGGTTAGGGTAATCTTGCATGATCATAAAATTTACATGATTATATCCCACATTACAACTTGGAATATTTGAAACCCCATTCAGCCACCCATCATCATTATCATCAGCATCATTGTATTTATGTACAAGGTTTACTAGGACTATTACTCTGGAAGTGTTGGGAAGGGAGAAAACCTCATCCATTTAATGTAAGGAAACTGTACAGACAAAATAATGGTATTTCACAAACCAACCATGGCTTTAGGGGACGCACAGACACAAGAATAGAAGGAAGGAGAAACAGACTGATAGCAAGCGTGTAATTCCTCCCAGACAGTTGACGCCTCTTCCTTGCAATGTCTTCAGACTTTCACTCAACTAAAAACAACATCCAAAGTCTGCCTTCTTCGCCATCAAACTTGTAACTGTCTAATATGAAGACCTGTAAAGAATTGCCAGGAATGGGTCAGAGAAATCAATTATTTGGTACTGCTTATAATAATGGATGCTGTCTTTGGCACATGGCCAGAAATGTGGTGTACGGGTAGAGTTACAAGAAGAAATGACCTTAGTATGTGACTATGGTGAAAAATTAAGACTTAACGAGAAAGCACTGATAATATAATAATAACAATAGTAAAGATAATAATAATAATAATATTCCTTTCTACTAAAGGCCTGAAATTTGGGGAGAGGGGACTAGACAATTACTTCGACCCCAGTGTTTCACTGATAATCTATCGACTCTGAAAGATGCCAGGTGACGCCGACCTTGGCAGAATTTAAACACAGAACATGAAGACATACCGCTAAGCATTTTGCTTGGTGTGCTTATGATTCTGCCAGTTCACCACCACCATAATAATAATAATAATAATCCTTTCTACTATAGACACAAAGCCTGAAGTTTTGTTGGGAGATGGGATAATCAATTACATCGACCCTAGTACTCAGGCGGTACTTATTTCATTGATCCCTGAAAGGATGAGAGGTGAAGTTGACCCCAGTGGAATTTGACCCCAGTGGAATTTGAACTCAGATCGTAAAGACGGACTATATGTTGCCAAGCATTTTGTTTAGTGTTGTAACGATTTTGCCAGCTTGCTGCCTTAATAATAATAATAATAATAATAATAATAATCCTTTCTAGTATAGGAACAAGGCCTGAAAATTTGAGGGCAGTTGTATAGACAATTATAACCAACCCCAGTACTTGACTGGTACCTATTTTATCAACCCTGAAAGAATGAAAAGCAAAGTCAATCCCAGTGGAATTTGAACTCGGAATGTAAAGGTGGAAGAAATGCTGAAAAATATTTTGGCCAGCATGCTATGTCACAAAGGAGATAGAGGAGGAGGTACTATACAGAAGGGCAACAAAAAAAAAAAAAAATGTACACAGAAATCCCA